>NW_026652081.1:0-61349 GCF_029873635.1 Malania oleifera
CGACACAACACTAAGACCTGAATGACGCGGGACAACGGAAAAACCTCAACCTTGATCACCTACAGCCTGCACAGCGGGTGACAACCACGTAAACCGTAACAAAGCACTAGTAAAAAACCCTATCCAAACTCTAAAACCCAAAAATGAAAACCCTAAAACACAAAACACTAAACCCTAAACCCTATGCCAAAAACCCAAAACCCTAAACCCTATGCCCTAAACCATTAACATAAGAACTAAACCTTAAACCCTAAAACCCAAAACCCTAAGTCTTAAACCCTAAACCCTAAACCGTAAAGCCTAAACCCTAAACCATCTAACCCTAAATCCTAAACCCTAAACCCTAAACCCAAAATATTAAACACAAAACCAAAAACCCTAAACCCTAAACCCTAAAACCTAAACCTTAAAACCTAAACCCTAAAACCTAAACCCTAAACCCTAAACCCTAAACCCTAAACCCTAAACCCTAAACACTAAACCATAAACCCTAATCCTAAAGCCTAAAGCCTAAACCCTAAACACTAAACCCTAAAACCTAGACTGTAAAAACCCTGCTCCAAAGCCTAAACCTTAACTCCAAACCTTAAACCCTAAACTTGAAACCTTAAATCCGAAATCCTAAACTATAAACCCTAAACCCTCAATCCTAAACCCTAAACCCAAAACCCTAAATGCTACGAAAACCTAAACCCCTAGACCCTAAACCCTAAACCATAAACCTTAAACACAAAATCCAAAACCCTAAACCCTAAATACTGAACCCCAAACCCTAAGCCCTAAACCCTAAACTCTAAAACCCTAAACCTTAAACCCTAAACCCTAAATCCAAAACCCTAAATCCTAAACCCTAAACCCTGAAACCTAAACCCTAAAACCTAAACCCTAAACCCTAAACCCAAAACACTAAACCCTAAACCTTAAACCTCAAACCCTAAACATTATATCTAAAACCCTAAAGTAAAAACTTAAAACCCAAAACCATAAACCCCAAATACTAAACCCTGAACCCTAAACCCTAAATGCAAAACCCAAATTCCTAACCCTAAAACCTAAACCCCTAGACCTTAAACCCTAAACCTTAAACCCTAAGCACAAAACCCTAAACCCTAAATACTAAATCCTAAACCCTAAACCCTAAAGCCTAACCCTTAAACTCTAAAACCCTAAACCCTAAACTCTAAACCGGAAATCCAAACCCGTAAACCCTAAACCTTTAACCCAAAACCCAAAACCCTAAACCCTACGCCCTAAAACCCTAAACCCTAAACCTTACACCCTAAACCCTGAACCCTAAACCCTAAAACCCTCAACCCAAAACCCAAAATACTAAACACTAAACCCTCAATCCTGAACCTAAAACCCTAAACCCTTAACGCTAAAACAGATTTCCTAAACACTAAAACCAAAACTCGAAAACCTAAACCCTCATATCCTAAACCCTAAACCATAAACCCTAAAATTTAAACCCTAAAACGTAAACACCTAATCCCAATACCCTAAACCCTAAACCATAAATCCTGAACCCTAAACCCTAAAAACTAAATCCTAAACCCTAAACCCTAAATAGTAAACCCTAAACCCTAAACCCTAGACCCAAAAAACCTTATCCCCTAAACCGGAATCCCTAACCCGAAACCCAAAACCCTAAACCCGAAACCCAAAACCCTAAACCCTATAACCCAACGCCCTAAATCCTAAACACTAAACCCTAAACCCTAAACATTATATCTTAAACCTAAAACCCCAAACCCAAAACCCTAAACCCTAAACCCTAAATACTACACACTAAACACTAAACCGTAAAACCTAAACCCTAAACCAAAAACCCTAAACCCTAAACCCTACACCCTAGACCCTAAAAACCCTAAACCCTAAAACCTAACACCTAAACCCTAAACCCTAAACCCTAAACAATAAACCCTACAACCCTAAACCTTAAACCCAAAATCCTAAACACTAAACCCTAAACCCTCAATCCCAAACCCTAAACCCTCAACCCTCAATCCTAAATCCTAACCCCTAAACCCTAAACCCTAAACCCTAAACTCGAACCCCAAATCAAAAACCCTAAACCCTGACTCCAAACCCTAAACTCTAAACTCTAAATCGGAAATCTAAACCCGTAAACCCTAAACCCTAAACCCTTAACCCAAAACCCTAAACCCTAAACCCTATACCCAAAAACCCTAAACCCTAAACCTTACACCCTAAACCCTGAACCCCAAACCCTAAAACCCTAAACCCTAAACCCAAAATACTAAACACTAAACCCTCAATCCTAAACCCTAAACCGTAAATACTCAACGCTAAAAAAATTTTTTGAAACCTTAAAACCAAAACCTTCAGATCCTAAACCCTAAACCATAAACCCTAAAATTTAAACCCTAAAACGTAAACACCTAATCCCAATACTAAAACCCTAAACCATAAATCCTGAACCCTAAATCATAAACCCTAAACCCTAAACCCTAGACCCCAAAAACCTTATCCCCAAAACCAGAATCGTTAACCCCAAACCCTAAACCCTAAATACTAGACACTAAACACTAAACCGTAAAACCTAAACCCTAAATCGAAAACCCCAAACCCTAAACCCTAAACCATAAAACCCATATCCTAAAACCTAAACACCAAAACCCTAAACCCTAAACCCTAAACACTAAACCCTAAACCCTAGACCCTAAAAACCGTAAACCCTAAAACCTAACACCTAAACCCTAAACCCTAAACCCTAAACCCTACAACCCTAAACTTTAAACCCAAAATCCTAAACACTAAACCCTAAAACCTCAATCCCAAACCCTAAACCCTAAACCCTCAACCCTCAATCCTAAATCCTAACCCATAAACCCTAAACCCTAAACCCTAAACCCGAACCCCAAATCCAAAACCCTAAACCCTGACCCCAAACCCTAAACCCTAAACCCTAACCACAAACCCTAAACCTTAAACCAAAAACCATAAAGTCCTAAACCCTTAACCATAACACTAAACCCTAAACACTAAACCCTAAACCCTAAAACCTAAGCCTTAAAACCCAAACACCTAAACCCTAAAACCTAAACCCTTAACCGTGTAAACCTAAACCCTAAACCCTAAACCTAAAATCTTAAACCCTACACCCAAAACCCTAAACCCTAAACCCTAAACCCTAAATACTAAACACTAAACCTAAACCCTAAACCCTAAACCTAAACCCTAAACCCAAAATACCAACCACTAAACGCAAAACCCTAAACAATGCACCCTTAAACATACAACCTTAAACCCCAAACCTCAAACCGTAAACCCTAAAACCCTAAGCCCTAAACCCTAAACCCTATACCTTAAACACTAAACCCAAAACCATAAAACACTAAACCCTAAATGCCAAACCCTAAACCCTTAAACCCTCAACGCTAAACCCGTAAACCCCAAACCCAAAACCCTATATCCAAAACCCAAAACCTAAACCCTAAACCCTAAATCCGAGACCTTACACCCTAAACCCTAATCGCCAAACCTTGAACCCCAAACAATAAACCCAAAACTTTAACCCTAAACCGTAAACCCCAAACCCTAAACCCAAAACACCAAACCCCTAACCCTAAACCCTAAATCCTAAACTCTAAAACCCAAAAATGAAAACCCTAAACCCTGAACCCAAAATCGTAAACCCTATGCCCTAAACCCTTAACCACAACACTAAACCCTAAACCCTAAAACCCTAAACCCTAAGCCCTAAACCCTAAACCCTAAACCCTAAACCCTAAACCCTAAACCCTAAACCCTAAACCCTATAACCGTAAACCGTAAACCCTAAACCCAAAACCTTAAAATCCAAAACCCTAAACCCTAAACCCTAAACCCTATAACCCTAAATCCTAAACCCCAAACTCTAAACCCCAAAACCCTAAACCCTAAACCAAAAACCCTAAACCCTAAAACCCTAAACCCTTAACCCAAAACCCTAAATCCAACACCATAACCCTAAACCCTATGCCCTAAACCCTTAACCACAACACTAAACCCTAAACCCTAAACCCTAAATGCTAAAACCTAAAGCCTAAAGCCTAAACCGAAAACTCTATAACCCTAAATCCAAAACCCTCCCAAAACATAAAACCCAAAACCCAAAACCCAAAAGCCCAAACCCAATACCCTAAACCCTAAAACCCTAAACCCTAAACCCTAAACCAAAAACCCTTAACTGAAAACCTTAAACCGTAAACCGTAAACCCAAAATACTAAACACTAAACTTTAAACCCTAATCCCTAAGTCCTAAATCCAACCCTAAATTGTAAACCCTAAACCCTAAGACCTAAACACCAAAACCCTAAACCTTAAACACTATACCCTAAATCCTAAACTCTAAAACCTAACTCTAAACCCTAAACCCGAAACCAAAAAACCTTAAACCCTAAAACACTAAACCCTAAACCCTAAAACCCAAAACCTGAAACCTTAAACCCTTAACCAAAAGACTAGACACTAAACCCTAAACCCTAAACCCTAAAACCTAAAAACCTAAACCCCAAATCCTAAAGCCTAAACCATAAACGCTAACCCCTAAACCCTAAACACTTAACCCTAAACCCTAAACCCTCAACCCTAAACCTTAAACTGTAAACCCTAAACCCTATAACCCAAAACAGTAAATACTAAACACTAAACCCAAAACCCAAAACACAAAACCCTAAACACTAAATACAAAACACTAAACATTAAACCCTAGTCCCTAAACCGTAAATCCAATCCTAAATACTAAACCCTAAAACCTAAACCCTAAACTCTAAAACCTAAACCGTAAAACCTAAACACCAAAACCCTAAACCCTAAACCCTAAATCCTAAACCCTAAACACCAAACCCTAAACCCTAAACCCAAAACCTAAAACCCTATAGACAAAAAACTAAACTTCAAACCCTAATCCCTAAACTGTAAATCCAACCCTAAACCCTAAACCCTAAAACCTAAACCCTAAACTCTAAAACCTAAACAGTGAAACCTAAGCACCAAAACCTTAAACCCTAAACCCAAAACCCAAAAATCATAAACACTAAAACGTAAAACCTAAACCCTAAAACCTAAAAACCTAAACCCTAAACCCTAAACCCTAAAACACTAAACCCTAAACCCAAAATCCTAAACACAAAACCTTAAACCCTCATTCCGAAACCCTAAACCCTAAATCCTAAACGCTAAACACAATGTCCTAAACACAAAAACTAAACCTTTAGACCCGAAACCCTAAAATTTAAACCATAAAACCTAAACACCTAAGCCTTATACCGAAAACCCTAAACCCAAAATCGTGAACCCTAAATGCTAAACACTAAACCCTAAACCCTAAATCCTAAACCCTAACCCTAAAACCTAAACCCTAAACCGTAAACCCTAAATCGTAAACCCTAGACCCTAAAAACCTTAAACCCCAAACCCGGAACCCTAACCCCAAACCTTAACCCAAAACCCTAAATCCTAAACACGAAACCCTAAACCCTAAACCCTAAACCCTAATAATTATATGTTAAACCCTAAACCAAAAACCCTAAACCGTAAACCCTAAATACTAGACACTAAACACTAAACCCTAAACCCTAAACCATAAATTAAAAACCCTAAACCCTAAACCATGAAACCTAAACCTTAAAACAAAAAGGCCAAAACCCTAAACCCTAAACCCTATACCCTAAACCCTAAACCCTGAACCCTAATCCCTAACCCTAAACCCTAAACCTAAAACCTAAATCCTAAACCCTAAACCCTAAACCGTAAACCCTAGACCCTAAAAACCTTAAACCCCAAACTCGAAAACCTAACCCCAAACCCTAAACCCTAGACACAAAACCCTAAACCCTAAACCTTAAAACCCTAAATCCTAAACCGTAAACATTATATCTTAAACCCCAAACCCAAAACCGTAGACCTTGAATACTAGACACTAAACACTAAACCCTAAACCATAAACCATAAATCAAATACCCAAAACCCAAAACCCTAAACCCTAAGCTGTAAACCCTAGACCCTAAAAACCTTAAACCCCAAGCCTGAAAACCTAACCCCAAACCCTAAACCCTAGACACGAAACCCTAAACCCTAAAACTTAAAATCCTAACTCCTAAACCCTAAACATTATATCTTAAACCCCAAACCCAAAACCCAAAACCCAAAACCCTAGACCTTGAATACTAGACACTAAACACTAAACCCTAAACCATAAACCATAAATCAAATACCCTAAACCCTAAACTCTATAACCCTAAATCCAAAACCCTAAACCCAAAACCTAAAACCCCAAACCCAAAACCCTAAACCAAAAACCTAAACCCTAAACCCTAAACCCTAAACCCTAAACCAAAAACCCTTAACCGAAAATCTTAAACCGTAAACCCTAAATACTAAACACTAAACTTTAAACCCTAATCCCTAAACCCTAAATCCAACCCTAAACTGTAAACCGTAAACCCTGAGACCTAAACACCAAAACCCTAAACCTTAAACACTATACCCCAAATCCTAAACTCTAAAACCTAACCCTAAACCCTAAACTCGAAACCAAAAAACCTTAAACCCTAAAACACTAAACCCTTAAACCCTAAAACACTAAACCCTAAACCCTGAAACCCAAAACCCGAAACCTTAAACCCTTAACCACAACACTAGACACTAAACCCTAAACCCTAAACCCTAAAACCTAAAAACCTAAACCCCAAATCCTAAAGCCTAAACCATAAATGCTAAACCCTAAACCCTAAACACTTGACCCTATAACCCTAAACCCTAAACCCTAAACCTTAAACCGTAAACCAAAAACCCTATAACCCAAAACAGTAAATACTAAACACTAAACCCAAAACCCAAAACCCTAAATACAAAACACTAAACTTTAAACCCTAATCCCTAAACCGTAAATCCAATCCAAAATACTAAACCTTAAAACCTAAACCCTAAACTCTAAAACCTAAACCGTAAAACCTAAACACCAAAACCCTAAACCCTAAACCCTAAGCGCCAAACCCTAAACCCTAAACCCAAAACCCTAAACCCTAAACCCTATATACAAAACACTAAACTTTAAACCCTAATCCCTAAACTGTAAATCCAACCCTAAACCCTAAACCCTAAAACCTAAACCCTAAACTCTAAAACCTAAAAAGTAAAACCTAAAAACCAAAACCCTAAACCCTAAACCCAAAACCCAAAACCCCAAACCCAAAAACCATAAACACTAAAACGTAAAACCTAAATCCTAAAACCTAAACCCTAAACCCTAAACCCTAAACCCTAAACCCCAAAACACTAAACCCTAAACCCAAAATCCTAAACACTAAACCTTAGACCATCATTTCGAAACCCTAAACCCTAAATCCTAAACGCTAAACACAATGTCCTAAAAACTTAAACTAAACCTTTTGACCCTAGACCCTAAAACCCTAAACCCTAAACCCTAACCCGAAAGCCTAAACCCTAAACTGTAAACCCTAAATCATAAACCCTAGACCCTAAAAACCTTAAACCCCAAACCCGAAACCCTAACCCCAAACCCTAACCCAAAACCCTAAATCCTAAACACAAAACCCTAAACCCTAAACCCTACAACCCTAAACCCTAAACCATAAATCAAAAACCCTAAACCCTAAACCATAAAACCTAAACCCTAAAACCAAAAGGCAAAAACCTAAATCCTAAACCCTAAACCTTAAACCCTAAACCCTAATCCCGAACCCTAAACCCTAAACCTAAAACCTAAACCCTAAACCCTAAACCCTAAACCGTAAACCCTAGACCCTAAAAACCTTAAACCCCAAACCCGAAAACCTAACCCCAAACCCTAAACCCTACACACGAAACCCTAAACCCTAAACCTTAAAACCCTAAATCCTAAACCCTAAACATTATATGTTAAACCCCAAAACCAAAACCCAAAACCCAAAACCCTAGACCTTGAATACTAGACACTAAACACTAAACCCTAAACCATAAACCATAAATCAAATACCCTAAACCCTAAACCCTAACCCTAAAACCTAAACCCAAAAACCAAAATGTCGAAACCCTAAACCCTATACCCTAAACCCTAACCCTAAACCCCAAACACTGAACCCAAAAACAGTAAACACTAAAACCTAAAACCAAAGCCCTAAAACTAAAAAACTGAAAACCTAAACCCTAAACCCTAAACCCTAAGACCTAAAACACTAAACCCTAAACCAAAAATCCTAAACACTAAACCTTAAACCCTCATTCCAAAACCCTAAACCCTAAATGCAAAACACAATGTCCTCAACACTAAAACCTAAACCTCTAGACCCTAAACCCTAACCCATAAACCCTAAACCCTAAAATTTAAACCCTAAAACCTAAACACCTAAGCCTTATACCCTAGTCCCTAAACCCAAAATCGTGAACCCCAAACCCTAAACACTAAACCGTAAACCCTAACCCTAAACCCTAAACCCTAAACTGTAAACCCTAAATCGTAAACGCTAGACCTTGAAAACCTTAAACCCCAAACCCCAAACCCTAACCCCAAACCGTAATCCAAAACCCCAAATCGTAAACACGAAACCCTAAATCCTAAACCCAGAAACATTATATCTTAAACCCAAACCCTAAACCATTAAAAAAAAAAAAAAAAAAAAACCCAAAATCCTAAACCATAAACCCTAAACCCTAAAACCTAAGCGCCAAAACGATAAACCCTAAACCCTAAAACCTAAGAACCTAAGCCTTATACACTAAACCCTAAACCCAAAATCGTGAACCCTAAAACCTAAACCACTAAACACTAAACCCTAAACCCTAAACCATAAAAAAAAATCGTAAACCCTAAACCCTAAACCCTAAACCCAAAAACCAAAACCCTAAAACCTAAACGCCAAATCCCTAAACCCTAAACCCTAAACCTTAAACCGTAACCCTAAACCTTAAACCGTAAACCCTAAACCGTAAACCCTGGACCCTAAAAATTGTAAACCTCAAACTTAAAACCTTAAACCCAAACCCTAAACCCTACACACGAAACCCAAAACCCTAAACCCTATAACCCTAAATCCTAAACCCTAAACATTATACCTTAAACCCCAAACCCAAAACCCAAAACCAAAAACCCCAGACCTTAAATACTAGACACTAAACCCTAAATCCTAAACCATAAATCAAAAACCCTACACCCTAAACCCTAAAACCCAAAACCAAAACGCCAAAACCCTAGACCCTAAAACCCTAAACCCGAAAACCTAAAACCTAAAACCTAAACCCTAAAACCTAAACACCTAAACCCTAAACCCTAAACCCCAAACCCTAAACCCTAAACCCTAAACCCTAAACACTAAACCCTACCCTAAACACTAAACCCTAAATTCTAGACCCTAAAAATCATAAGCCCAAAACCCTAAACCCAAACCCCAAAACATAACCCCGAATGCAAAACCGTACACCTGAAACTCTAAATCCTAAACCTTAAATCAGAAACCCTAAAACTCTAAACCCCAAACCCTATACCCTAAACACTAAACCCTAAATCCTACATACTAAACACTATACCCTAAACCCTAAACCCTAAACCCTAAAACTTACACCCTAAACCCTAAATCCAAAACCCCAAACCCTAAACCCTAAACCCAAAATCCTAAACCTTAAACCCCAAACCATAAAACCTAAACCCTAAACCCTAAACACCTAAACCCTAAACCCTATGCCCTAAACCCTAAACAATAAACCTTAAACACTAAACCCTAAAGCCTAAACCCTAACCCTAAACCTTAAACCCTAAACCCTAAACCCTAATCCCTAAGCATTAAACCCCAAACCTTAAACCCTAGACCCTAAATACTAAACACTATGCCCTAAACCCTAAACCCTAAACCCTTAAACGCTAAACCCTAAATCCTAAACCCTAAATCCAAAACCTGAGACCCTAAATCCTAAACCCTAAAACCTAAACCTTAAACCCTAAACCCTAAAACCTAAACCTCAAATCCTAAACACCGAAACCCTAAACCCCAAACTCTATAACACTAAATCCAAAACCCTAAACCCAAAACCTAAAACCCTAAACCCTAAACACTAAACCCTAAAACCCTAAACCCTAACCCAAAACCCTAAACCCTAAACCCTAAAACCCTAAACCCTAAACCCTAAATTAAAAACCCTTAACCCAAAACCTTAAACCGTAAACCCTAAATACTAAATACTAAACTTTAAACCTTAGTCCCTAAACCCTAAATCCAACCCCAAATCGTAAACCCTAAACCCTAAGACCTAAACACCAAAACCCTAAACCTTAAAATCTATACCCTAAATCCTAAACTCTAAATTCTAACCCTAAACCCTAAACTCGAAACCCAAGAACCATAAACCCTAAAACATTGTACCCTAAACCCTAAAACCCTAAACCCTAAACCTTAAACCGTTAACCACAACACTAGACCCTAAACCCTAAACCCTAAACCCTAAAACCTAAACACCTAAACCCTAAACCCTAAAGCCCAAACCATAAATGCTAAACCCTAAACCCTAAACCCTTGATCTTATAACCCTAAATCCTAAACCTTAAACCGTAGACCCAAAACTCTGTAACCCAAAACAGTAAATACTAAACACTAAACCCTAAACCCTAAACCCTAAACCCTAAACCCTTAACGCTAAACCCTAAATCGTAAACCCTAAAACCGAAACTCTAAAGTCGAAACCCTAAACCCTAAACCCTAAACCCTAAATATAAAACACTAAACCCTAAACCCTAACCTTAAACCCTAAACCCTAAACACAAAAACAAAAACCCTAGACCCCAAAACCCCTAGCCCAAACCCTAAAACCTAACCCCAAACCTTAAACCCTAAACCCTACAATCCTAACCGCTAAAACCTAAACGCTAACCCCTAAATCGTAAACCGTAAAACACTAAACCCTATACCAAAAACCCTAAACACTCAACCCTCAATCATAACCCAAAACCCTAAATGCTAAACCCTAAGTCCTAAACTCGAAAATTTAAACCCCTATACCCTAAACCCTAAACACAAAATCCTAGATCCTACACCCTAAACCCTAAATACTAAACACTAAACCCTAAACCCTAAACCCTAAACCCTAAACCCTAAACTCTAAAACCCAAAACCTTAAACCCTAAACCCTAAATCCAAAACACTATACCCTAAACCCTAAACCCTAAACCCAAAACCCTAAACCCTAAAACCTAAACCCTAAACCCTAAACCCCAAACCCAAAACACTAAACCCTAAACCCTAAAAAATAAACCCTAAACCCTAACCCGAAACCCTGAACCCAAAACCCGAAACCCTAAACCCTATAACCCTAAACACAAAACCCTAAACCCAAAGCTCTGAACCCCAACATAAAACTCAAAACCCTAAACCCTAAACCCAAAATCCTAAACACCAAACCCTAAACCCTCAAATGTAATCCCTAAACCCTAAACCCTAAAGGCTAAACCGAATGTCCAAAACCCTAAAACCTAAAATTGAAAACCTACACTCCTCGACCCCAAACCCTAAACCCTAAACCCTAAAATTTAAACCCTAAAACCTAAACACCTAAACCCTTTACCCTAAACCCCGATCCCTAAACCCTAAACACTAAACCCAAAACCTTAAACCCAAACCCAAAAACCCTAAACAGTAAACCGTAAACCCTAATCCTTAGACCCTAAAAAACCTTAAATACTAAACCCCAAACCCTAACCCCAAACCCCAAACACTAAACCCAAAACCCAAAACCCAAAGCCCTATAACTCTAAACCCTAAACCCTAAACCCTAAACATTATATCTTAAGCCCTAAACTGAAACCCAAAACCAAAAACCTTAAATACTAGACACTAAATACTAAACCATGAACCCTAAACAGTAAATCCAAAACCTAAAACCCTAAACCCTAAACCATAGAACCTAAACCCTAAAACCTAAACACCAAAACCCTAAATCCTAAACCCAAAACCCTAAACCCTAAACCCTAAACCCCAAACCCTAAAAACCCCAAACCTGAAATCCTAAAACCTAAACCCTAAAACCCAAAGACCTAAACCCTAAACCCCAAACCTTGAACCCTAACCCCTAAACCCTAAACCCTAAAGACTAAACCCTAAACCCTAAATCCTTCCTTAAACACTAAACCCTAAACTCTAGACCCTAAAAACCTTGAACCCTAAAGCTTAAACCCTAATCCCAAACTATAACCCCAAACCAAAAACCCAAAACCCAAAACCCCAAACCCTATAACCCTAAACCCTAAACCCTAACCCCTAAACCTTGTACCGTAAACCCTAAAACACAAAACCCTAAACCAAAAGCCCTAAACCCAAAACCCTACACCTTAAAACCTAAACCCAAAACCCAAAACCCAAAACCCTAGATGCTAAACACTAAACCGTAAATCCTAAACTCTAAGCCCTAAAACCTTAAATCCTAAACCCTGAACCCTGAACCATAAATCCCAAACCCTAAACCCAAAATCGTAAACCCTAAACCTTAAATCCTAAACCTTACACCCTAAACCCTAAAACCTAAACCCTAAACCATAAACACCTAAACCCTAAACCCTAAACCCTAAACCTTGAACCCTAAACACTAAACCCTAAACCCTAACCCTAAACCCTAAACCCTAAACCCTAAACCCTAAACCATAAAGACTAAACCCCAAACCCTAAACCCTAAATCCTAAACTCTAAAACCAAGAAATAAAAACCCTAAACCCTAAACCCTACACCCTAAACCCTAAGCCATATGCCCTAAACCCCTAACAACAACACTAAACGCTAATCGCTAAAACCCTAAACCCTAAGCCCTAAGGCCTAAACCCTAAACCCTAAACCCTAAACCCTAAACCTTAAACCCTATAACCTTAAATCCTAAACCCTAACCCTAAACCCTAAACCCTAAAACCCTAAACCCTAAACCCTAAACCTTAAACCCCAAACCCAAAAACCTAAACCGTAAACCTGAAACCCTAAATACAAAACACTAAACTTTAAACCCTAATCGCTAAACTGTAAATCCAACCCTAAACCCTAAACCCTAAAACCTAAACCCTAAACTCTAAAACCTAAACCGTAAAACCTAAACACCAAAACCCTAAACCCTAAACCCTAAACAGTAAACCCAAAACCCAAAAACCATAAACACTAAAACGTAAAACCTAAATCCTAGAACCTAAAAACCTAAACCCTAAACCCTAAACCCTAAAACACTAAACCCTAAACCCAAATTCCTAAACACTAAACCTTAAACCCTCATTCCTAAACCCTAAACCCTAATCCCTAAACACTAAACACAATGTCCTAAACACTAAAACCTAAACCTTTAGACCCTAAACCCTTAACCCTAAACCCTAAAATTTAAACCATAAAACCTAAACACCTAAGCCTTATACCCTGAACTCTAAACCCAAAATCGTGAACCCTAAACCCTAAACACTAAACCGTAAACCCTAAACCGTAAACCCTAAATTGTAAACCCTAGACCCTAAAAACCTTAAACCCCAAACCAGGAACCTTAACCCCAAACCCAAACCCAAAACCCTGAATCCTAAACATGAAACCCTAAACCCTAAACCCTAAACCCTATAACCCTAAACCCTAAACCCTAAACATTATATCTTAAACCCTAAACCCAAAACCCTAAACCTTAAATACTAAACACCAAACACAAAACCTAAACCGTGGACCATAAATCAAAAACCCTAAACCCTAAACCCTAAAACCTAAGGGCCAAAACCCTAAACCCTAAACCCTAACCGTAAACCCTAAACCTAAACCCTAAACCTTAAATCGTAAACCATAAATCGTAAACCCTAGTCCCTAAAAACCTTAAACCCCAAACCCGAAACCCTAACCCCAAACCCTAAACCCTAAACCCTATAACCCTAAATCCTAAACCCTAAACAATATATCGTAAACCTCAAACCCAAAACCCAAAACTCAAAACCCTACACCTTGAATACTAGACACTAAACACTAAACCCTAAACCATAAACCACAAATCAAAAACCCTAAACCCCAAACCCTAACCCTAGAGCCTAAACCCTAAAACCAAAATGCCAAAACCCTAAACCCTAAACCCTAAACCCTAACCCTAAACCATAAACCTTGAACCTAAAAACCGTAAACACAAAAACCTAAAACCTAAACCCTAAACCCTAAGCCATAAAACACTAAACCCTAAACCCAAAATCCTAAACACTAAACCTTAAACCCTCATTCCTAAACCCTAAACCCTAAACCCTAAACGCTAAACACAATGTCTTAAACACTAAAACCTAAACCTTTAGACCCTAAGCCCTAAACCCTAAACCCTAAAATTTAAACCATTAAACCTAAACACCTAAGCCTTATACCCTAAACCCTAAACCCAAAATCGTGAACCCTAAACCCTAAACCCTAAACCCTAAACCCTAACCCTAAACCGTAAACCCTAAATCGTAAACCCTAGACCATAAAAACCTTAAACCCCAAACTAGGAACCCAAACGCCAAACCCTAACCCAAAACCCAAAATCCTAAACACGAAACCCTAAACCCTAAACCCTAAACATTATATCCTATACCGTAAACCCAAAACCCAAAACCTTAAATACTAGACACTAAACACTAAACCTAAACCCTAAACCATAAATTAAAAACCCTAAGCCCTAAATCCTAAAACCTAAACCCTAAAACCTAAAGGCCAAAACCCTAAACCCTAAACCTAAACTCTAAACCCTAAACAGTAAACCGTAGACCTTAAAACGTTAAGCCCCAAACCCTAAACCCTAACCCCAAAGCCTAGACACGAAACCCTAAACCCTAAACCCTATAACCCTAAATCCTAAACCCTAAACATTATATCTTAAACCCCAAACCCAAAACCCAAAACCCAAAACCCTAGACCTTGAATACTAGACACTAAACACTAAACATAACCCATAAACCATAAATCAAAAACCCTAAACCCTAAATCCTAACCCTCAAACCCAAACCCAAAAACCAAAATGCCAAAACCCAAAACCATAAACCCTAAACCCTAACCCTAAACCCTAAACCTTGAACCCAACAACAATAAACACAAAAAACGAAAACCTAAGCCCTAAAACCTGAAAACCTAAACCCTAAACCAAAACCCTAAACCCTAAGCCCTAAAACACTAAACTCTAAACCAAAAATCCTAAACACTAAACCTTAAACCCTCATTCCTAAACCCTAAACCCTAAACCGTAAATGCTAAACACAATGTCCTAAACACCAAAACCTAAACCTTTAAACCCTAAACCCTAAACACAAAACCCTAAACCCTAAACCCTAAAATTTAAACCCTAAAACCTAAACACCTAAGCCTTATACCCTAATCCCTAAACCCAAAATCGTGAACCCTAAACCCTAAACCCTAACCCTAAACTGTAAACCCTAAATCGTAACCCCAAGACCCTAAAAACCTTAAACCCCAAACCTAGAATCCAAACCCCAAACCCTAATCCAAAACCCCAAATCGTAAACACGACACCTTAAACCCTAAACCTTAAACATTGTATCTTAAACCCTAAACCCAAAACCCAAAACTCTAAACCTTAAATACGAGACACTAAACACTAAACCCTAAACCCTAAACTATAAAACAAAAACCCTAAACCTTAAACTCTAAACCCTAAACCCAAAAACAAAAACCCTAAAACATAAACCCTAAAACCTAAATGCCAAAACCCTAAACCAAAAACCCTAAACCCTAAACCCTAAACCTTAAACCCTAACCCCAAACCCTAGACCTAAACCCTAAACCCTAAACGGTAAACCCTAAACCATAAACCCTAGACCCTAAAAACATTAAACCCCAAACCCAAAACCCTAACCCCAAACCCTAACCTCGAACCCTAACCCCTTAACACGAAACCCTAAACCCTAAACCCTATAACCTTAAACATTAAATCTTAAACCCCAAACCCAAAACCCAAAACCCTAAACCCTAAACCTTAAATACTTGACACTAAACACTAAACCCCAAACCTTTAATCATAAATCAAAAACCCTACACCCTAAACCATAAAACCTAAACCCTAAAACAAAAATACCAAAACCCTAAACCCTAAACCCTAAACTCTAAACCCTAAACCCTAGACCCTAAAACCCTAATCCTAAAAAACTAAAACCTAAACCCTAAAACCTGGACACCTAGACCCTAAATCCTAAGTTCTAGACCCTAAAAACCAAGAACCCTAAACCCTAACCCCAAACCGTAAACACTAAACCCTAAACCCTAAACCCTAAACCTTAGACCCTAAACCCTAAATCCAAAACCCCAAACCCTAAACGCGAAATCCGAAACCTTAAACCCTAAACCTTGAAACCTAAACCCTAAACACCTAAACCCTAAACCCTAAACCCTAAACCCTAAACCCCAAACCCTAAACACTAAACCCTAAACTCTAAATCCTAACCCTAAACCCAAAACCCTAAACCCTAATCCCGAAACACTAAACCCCAAACCCATAACCCTAAAGGCTAAAAAGTATGCCCTAAACCCTAAACCCTAAACCCTAAATCCTTAAACCCTAAACCCTAAACCCTAAACCCTAAACACTAAACCCTAAATCCAAAAACTTAGACCCTAAATCCTAAACCCAAAGTTTTAAACCTTAAACCCTAAACCCTAAAACCTAAACCCCAAACCCTAAACACCGAAACACTAAACCCTAAACCCTAAACCCTAAACCCTAAAGCCCAAACCCTAAACCCTAAACACTAAACATTAAACCGTAAACCCGAACCTTCAACCCTAAACCCCAAACCCTAAACAGAAAAGCCCAAACCCTAAACCCTAAATTCTAGACTCTAAACCCTAAAAATGAAAACCCTAAACCCTAAATCGTAAACCATAAACCCTAAACCCTATAACCCGAAATCCCAAACCCTAAGCCCTAAACCCGAAATCCCAAACCCTAAGCCCTAAACCCTAAAACCCTAAACCCTAAACCCAAAACTTTAAAACCTAAACCCAAAACCCTAAATCGTAAATACTAAACCATAAATACAAAAAACTAAACTTTAAACCCGAATCCCTAAACCGTAAATCCAACCCTAAGCCCAAAACCCTAAACCCAAAAACCAAAATAAGAAAACCCTAAACACTAAACCCTAAACCCTAAATACTAAACATTATCCCCTAAACCCTAAACCCTTAAACCCTAAATCCAAAACCGTAGACCCGAAACCCTAAACCCTAAATCAAAAACCTTAAACCCTAAACCCTATAACCTAAACTCCAAACCCTAAACATCGAAACCCTAAACCCTAAACCCCAAACCCTAAACCTTGTACCCTAAACACAAAACCATACACCCGAACCTTAAACCCTAGACCCTAAACCCTAATCACAAAACCCCGAAACCTAAACCCTAAATTCTAAACTCTAAAACCTAAACCCTAAAACCTAAATCGTAAAAGCAAAACACCAAAACCCTAAACCCTAAACCCTAAATTGCAAAACCCTAAACCCTAAACCCTAAATTGCAAAAACCTAAACCCTAAATCCTAAAGACTATAGCCTAAACATTCATTCTTAAACCCTAAACCCTAAACCCTAAAATTTAAACCCTAAAACCTAGACACCTAAACCCCATACCCGAAACCCTAAACCCTAAACCCTGAACCCTAAACCCAAAACACTAAACCATAAACCCTAAAACCTAACCCTAAACACTAAACCCTAAACCGTAAACCATAAACCCTAAACCCCCAACCCGAGACCCTACAAACCTTAACCCCTAAACACCAAACCCTAACCCTAAACCAAAAACCCTAAACCCTAAACCCTATAACCCTAGACGCTAAACCCTAAACCAAAAACCCTGAACCCTAAACCCTAAACCCTAAACATTATTTCTTAAACCGTAAACCCAAAACACAAAACCCTAACCCAAAACCCCAAATACTAGACACTAAACACTAAACCCTAAACCCTAAACCCTAAATCCAATACCCTAAACACAAAACCCTAAACCCGAAAACCTAAACCCGAAAACCTAAACACCTAAACCCAAAACCCTAAACCCAAAACCCAAAACCCTTGACCCTAAAAACCGTAAACCCTAAAACCTAAAACCTAAACCCTAAAACCTCAACACCTAAACCCTAAACCCTAAACTCTAAACAAGAAACCCTAAAACCCTAAACCTTAAAACCAAAATACTAAACACTAAACCCTAAACCCTAAATGCTCAACTCTGAGTCTTAAACCCCAAAACCTAAACCCGAAAACCGAAAGCCCTAAACCTTAAACCCTAAACCCTTACCCTAAAATTTAAACCATAAAACCTAAACACCTAAGCCCTATACTCTGAACCCTAAATCCAAAACGCTAAACCCTAAACACTAAACCCTAAACCATAAACCCTAACCCTAAACCCAAAACCCTAACCCCAAACACTAACCCCAAACCATAAACCCAAAACACGAAACCCTAAACCCTAAAACCCTAAACCCTAATCATTATATCATAAACTCTAAACCCAAAACCCAAAACCCGAAATACTAGACACTAAACACTAAACCCTAAACCCTAAACTATAAATCCAAAACCCTAAACCCTAAAACCTAAACCCCAGACCTAAACACCAAAACCCTAAACCCTAAACCCGAAACCCTAAACCATAAACCCTAGACCCTAAAAACCTTAAAATCGAAAACCAAAAAACTAAACCCTAAACCCTAAACACCTAAACCCTAAACCCCAAACCCCAAACCCAAAACCCTAAACCCTAAACTCTATAACCTAAAAACCGTGAACCCCAAACCCTAAACCCTAACCCCAAATCGTAACCCCAAACCAAAAACCCTAAACCCGAAACCCTAAACCTTAAACCTTAAACCGTAAACCCTGAAACCGTAAACCCTAAACCCTAAACCCCATACCTTAAACCCTAAATTCTAAACCCTAAACCCTAAATACTAAACACTATACCCTAAACCATAAACCCTAAACCTTAAACCCTAAATCCAAAAACCCAAACCCTAAAACTTATAACCCTAATTCCTAAACCTTAAATCCTAAACCCTAAACCCTAAACCCTAAAACCCAAACCTTAAACCCTAAACACAAAACCGTAAACCGTAAACCCTAAACCCTAAATACTAAACAGTAAACTTTAAACCCTAATTCCTAAACCCTAAACTTTAAACCCTAATCCCAAAACACTAAGCCGTAAACACTACACCCTAAATACTAAACACTAAACTTTAAATCCCAATCAGTAAACCCTAAAACCAACCTTAAACCCAAAAACCTAAACCCTAAAACCATAACACCAAAACCACAAAACCTAAACCCTAAACCCTAAATACTAAACACTATACCCTAAACCATAAACACTAAATCCTAAATCCTAAACCCTTAAACACTAAACCCTAAATCCTAAACCCTAAACGCAACACCTTAAACCCAAAACCCAAAACCCTAAATCCTAAACCTTAAACCCTAAGACCTAAAACCAAAACCCTAAACCCCAAACACCTAAACCCTAAACCCTAAACCCTAAACCCTAAACACTAAATCCCAAAGCCTAAACACTAAATCCAAAACACTAAAACCCAAAAATGAAAAACCTAAAACCTAAACCCTAAACCCTAAATCATATGCCCAAAACCCTTAACCATAACATTGAATCCTAAACCATAAGCCCTAAACCATAAACCTTAAACCCTAAACCATAAACCCTATAATGCAAAATCCAAAACCATAAACCCTAAACCCAAAAACCCTAAACCCTAAACCCAAAACCCAAAACTGTAAACCTTAAACCCTAAACCCCAAATACTAAACACTAAACTTTAAACCCTAATCCCAAACAACTAAATCCAACCTCAAATACTAAACACAAAACTTTAAACCCTAATCCCTAAACCCTAAATCCGACCCTAAACCCTAAACCCTAAACCCAAAAACCTAAACACTAAAACCTAAACACCAAAACCCAAATCCCTAAACCCTATACCCTAAATCCTAAACCCAAAACCCTAACCCTACACCCGAAACCATAAACCCAAAAACCCTAAACCCTAAAACACTAAACCCTAAACCCTAAAACCCTAAACACTAAACCCTAAACCCTAAAACCTAAACACCTAAAACGTAAACCCTAAACCGTAAACCCCAAACCCTACAAACCTAAAACCTTAGACCCTAAACCGTAAACCCTAAATCCAAAATCTTAAACCCTAAACCTTAAATACTAAAGACTAAACCCAAAACCCTAAACCTTAAACCCTATAACCCTATAACCCTAAATCCAAAACCCTAAACCCTAAACCATAAATCGTAAACCCTAAAACCGTAAACCCTAAACCCTAAGACCTAAACCCTAAACCATATACCTTAGATCGTAAACCCAAAACCCAAAACCCAAAACCCGAAACCCTAAACCCTCAATACTAAAATAAAACCCAAAACCCAAAACTCCAAACCCTAAACCCTAAACCCTAAATCCAAAACCTTGAACCCTAAACCCTATGCCCTAAATCCTAAGCTTTAAATCCTAAACCCTAAAACATAAACCTAAACCAGAAACACCTAAACCCTAAACCCTCAACCTTAAACCCCAAACCCTAAACACTAAACCCTAAACCGTAATCCTAAACTCTAAACACTAAACCCTAAGCCCGAAACCCTAAACGCTAAACCACAAACCCTAAACCCTAAATCCTAAACTCTAAAACCCAAAAATGCAAACCCTATATCCTAAACCCTAAACCCTAAAACCAAAACCCTATGCCTTAAACCCCCAACCACAACACTAAACCCTATACCCTAAAACCCTAAACCCTAAGCTCTAAACCCTAAACCCTAAACCCTAAAATCCTAAATCCTAAACCCTAATCCATAAACCCTAAAATCCTAAACCCTAAACCCAAAACCATAAACCCTAAACCCAAAACCCTAAACTGTAAACCCAAAACCCTAAATACAAAACACTAAACTTTAAATCTTAGTCCCTAAACCCTAAACCAAAACACCAAAACCCTAAACCCTAAACCCTATACCCTAAATCCTAAACGCTAAACCCTAACCCTAAACTCGAAACCCCCAACCCAAAAACCATAAACCCTAGAACACTAAACCCTAAACCCTAAACCCTAAACCTTTAACCACAACACTGAACCAAAATCCCTAAACCCTAAACCCTAAAACCTAAACACCAAAACCCTAAACCTTAAACCCTAAACCCTAAATCTTAAACCCTAAACCCAAAACCCAAAACCCTAAACACTAAACCCAAAACCCTAAATACTAAACACTAAACCCAAAACCCTAAAACATAAACCCCAAACCCTTAACCCTAACCCTAAACCCCAAACCCTAAAACCTAAACCCTAAACCCCAAACCTTAAACCCAAAACCAAAAACCCAGAACCCTAAACCGTAAACCCTAAATACTAAACCCTAAAACCTAAACCCTAAACCCTAAACCCTAAACCCTAAACCCTAAACCATAAAACCCTAAACCCTAAACCCTAAACCCTAAAACCCTAAACATTAAACACTAAACCCTAAATCCAAAACCCTAAACCCAAAACCCAAAACCCTAAACCTTAAACCCTAAACCCTAAACCCTAAACCCTAAACACTAAACCCTAAACCCTAAACCCTAACCCTAAACACTATACTTTAAACCCTAAAAACTAAACCCTAAACCCTAAACACTAAACCCTAAACCTTAGATCCTAAAAACCCTAAACCATAACCCCTAAACCCCAACCCCAAACCCTAAACCCTAAACCGGAAAAACTAAACTTCATAACCCTAAACCGTAAACCCTAAACCCTAAATCCCAAAACCCTAAACCCTAAACCCAAAATCTTAAACACTAAACCCTAAACTCTCTATCCGAAACCCTAAACCCTAAATGCTACACCCGATGTCCGAAACACTAAAACCTAAACCCGAAAACCTAAACCCCTATACCCTAAAATTTAGACCCTTAAACCAAAACACCTAAACCCTATACCCTAAACTGTAAACCCTAAACCCTGAACCCTATACCCTAAACACTAAACCCTAACCCCAACCCTAAACCTTAAACCATAAACACTAAACCCTAAAACCTAGAAGCTAAAAACCTTAACCCCTAAACCCAAAACCCTAACCCCTAACCCCTAACCCTAAACCCGAAACCCGAAACCCAAAACCCAAAACCTTAAACCCTAAACCCTAAAAATTATATCTTAAACCCTAAACCCAAAACCCAAAACCCGAAACCCTAAATGCTAAATACTAGACAGTAAACACTAAACCCTAAACCCTAAAACCTAAATCCAAAACACTAAACCCTAACCCTAAACCCCAAAACCTAAACCCTAAAACCAAAACACCTAACCTTAAACCCTAAACCCTAAACCCAATACCATAAACACCCTAAACCCTAAAAAGTAAAACCTAAACCCTAAAACCTAAACACCAAAACCCTAAACCCTAAACCCTAAACCCTAAACGCTAAACGCGAAAACCTAAACACCTAGACGCTAAACCCTAAAACCTAAACCCTAAAATTTAGACCCTTAAACCAAAACACCTAAACCCTATACCCTAAACCCTAAACCCTAAACCCTAAACCCTAACCCGTAACCCTAAACCCTAAACCCGAAACCCAAACCCCTAAACCCTAAACATTATATCTTAAACCCTAAACCCAAAACCCTAAACGTTAAATACTAGACACTAAACACTAACCCCTAAACCCAAAACCCTAAATCCAAAACACTAAACCCTAAACGATAAAACCTAAACCCTAAAACCTAAACACCTAAACCTTAAGCCCTAAACCCTAAACCCTAAACCCCAAAAACCCTAAAAACTAAAACCTAAACCCTAAAACCTAAACACCTAAACCATAAACCCTAAAACCTAAACAGTAAACCCTAAAACCCAAAACTTTCAACCACAAATCCTAAACACTAAAACTTAAACCCTTAATCCAAAACCCTAAACCCAAAACCCTAAACGCTAAACCCTAAGTTCGAAACCCTAAAACCTAAAAGCGAAAACCTAAACCCCCAGATCAAAAACCCAAAACCCAAAGCCCTTACCTTAAAATTTAAACCCTAAAACCTAAACACCTAAGCCCTATAACCTAAACCCTAAACCTAAAACCCTAAACTTTAAACTCTAAACACTAAACCCTACACCCTAACCCTAACGCTAAACCCTAAGCCCTAAACCGTAAACCCTAGGCCCTAAAAACCATAAACCCCAAATCCAAAACCCTAACCTCAAAACCAAAACCCTAAACCTGAAACCCAAAACCCAAAATCCTATAACCCTAAACCCTAAACCGTAAACCCTAAATCCTAAACACTAAACTCTAACACCCTAAACCTTAAACCCTAAACCAAAAACCTTAAACCGTGAACCCTAAACCCTAAACACTAGACACTAAATTTTAACCCTAGTCACTAAACCATAAATTAAACCCAAAACCCAAAAACCTAAAACCTAAACACCAAAACCCTAAACCCCAAACCCTATACCCTAAATCCTAAACCCTAAACCCTAAACCCTAAACCCGAAAACCATAAACCCTAAAACACTAAACCCTAAACCCTAAAACCCTAAACCCTAAACCCCTAACAACAACACTAAACCATAATCCCTAAACCCTAAACCTTAACACCAAAACCCTAAAACCTAAACACCTAAACCCTAAACCCTAAACCCTAAAGCCTTAAACCCTAAACCCTAAACCCTAAACCCTAAACCCTAAACCCTAAACCCTAAATCCCAACCCTAAACCCTAAGCCCTAAACATTAAACCCTAAACCCTACAACCCAAACACCCAAAACCTTAAACCCAAAACCCTAACCCCAAACCCTAAACACTAAAACCCTAAAACCCAAAACACTAAACCCCAAATCCTAAACCCTAAACCCAAAACCCTCAATCCTAAATCCTAAACCCTAAATGCTAAAACCGAAGTTCTAAACCATAAACCCTAAACCCTAAACACTAAACCCCAAACCCTAAAGCTTAAATTTTCAACTCTAAACCCCAAAAATGAAAACCTTAAACCCAAAACCCTATGTCCTAAACCCTTAACCACAACACTAAACCTAAAACCCTATAACCCTAAACCCTAAGCCATAAACCTAAAACCCTAAACCCTAAACCCTATAACCCAAAATCGTAAACCTTAAACCCTAAACCCTAAAACCTTAAACCCTAAACCCAAAACCCAAAACTATAAACACTAAACCCCAAATACTAAACACTAAACATTAAACCCCAATCACTAAACCCTAAATCCAACCCTAAACCCTAAAACCAAAACCCTAAAACCTAAAAACCAAAACCCTAAACCCAAAATACTAAACACTATACCCTAAATCCTAAAGCCTAAAGCCTATACCCTTAAGCCCTAAACCCGAAACCCTAAACCATAAATCCAAACCCCTAAACCCTAAACCGTAAAGCATAAATCCTAAACCTTAAACGCTAAACCCTAAAACGAAAACGCTAAAACCGAAACACCTAAACCATAAACCCAAAACCATAAACCCTAAAACCTAAACCCTAAAACCTAAACCCTAATACCTAAAACCTAAACCCTAAAACCTAAACCTTAATACTTAAAACCTAAACCTTAAAACCTAAACCCAAAAGTCTACACACCAAAGCCCTAAACCCTAAACCCTATACCCTAAATCCTAAACACTAAACCCTAACCCTAAACCCAAAAATGCTAAACCCTAAAACGCAAAACCCTAAACCCTAAAACCCAAAACCTAAACCCTTAACCACAACACTAAACCCTAAACCGTAAACACTAAAACCAAAACCCTAACCCTAAAACCTAAACCCTAATACCTAAAACCTAAACACTAAAACTTTAAACCCTAAACCAAAAATCCAAAACACAAAACCCCAAACCCTCAATCCTAAACCTTAAACTTTGAACCCTAAACACTAAACCCTAAACCCTAAACTCTCAAAACTAAACCCCAAACCCTAAACCCTAAATCCTAAACTCTAAAACCCAAAAATGAAAACCCTAAACCCCAAACCCTCAACCCTATGCCCTAAACCCTAAATCATTAACCACAACACTAAACCATAATCCCTAAACCCTAAACCCTAAAACCTAAACACCTAAACCCTAAACCCTAAACCTTAAACTCTACAACCCTAAACCCTAAACCCTAAACCCTACAATCCTAAATCCGAAACCCTAAACCCTCTAAACCCTAAACCCCAAACCCTAAAACCCTAAACCCTAAACACAAAACTTAAACCCAAAACCCAAAACTTTAAACTGTAAACCCTAAACCCTAAATACTAAACACTAAACTTTAAACCATAGTCCCAAAACCCTCAATCCAACCCAAAAGGATAAACCCTAAATCCTAAAATTTAAACCCTACAACAAAAACTCCAAAACCTTAAACCTTAAATCCTATACCCCAAATCCTAAACCCTAAACCCTAACACTAAACCCTAAACCCAAACACCATAAACCCTAAAACACTAAAACCTCAACCCTTAACCACAACACTAAACCATAATCCCTAAACCCTAAACCCTAAACCCTAAAACCTAAACCCAAAAACCTAAACACCAAAACCCTAAACCCTAAACCCTATAACCCGATAACCCTAAACCCCAAACCTTAAACCCTAAATTTTAAACCCAAAACCCAAAACCCTAAACACTAAACTTTAAACCCTAAATACTAAACACTAAACCCTCAACCCTAAACCCCAAACCCCAAAACCTAAACCCTCAACCCAAAAACCTAAACCCAAAAACCTAAACCTTAAATCTTGAACCCTAAACCCTAATCCCTAAACACTAAAACCTAAACCCAAACCCTAAACCCCAAACCCTAAACACTAAACCCGAAACCCTAGACCCCAAAAACCCTAAACCCAAAACCAAAAATCCTAATCCCAAACCCTAAACCAAAAACCCGAAAACCTAAACCCGAAAACCCTAAACCCTAAAACCTAAACCCTAAACACTAAACCCTAAACCCTCAACCCTAAAACCCTAAACCTTAAACCAAAAATCCTAAACCCTAAACTCTCAATCCTAAACCCTAAACCCTAAATCCGAAATGCTAAACCCTAAGTTCTATACCCAAAAACCTAAACCCAAAAATTTAACCCCTAGACCCTAAACAATAAACCTTAGACCCTAAACCCAAAACCCAAAACCTTATACCCAAAACCCTAACCCAAAACCATAAACCCTAAACCCTAAACCCTAAACACTAAACCCTAAATATTAAACACTAAACCCTAAACCCTAAACTCTAAATACTAAACACTAAACCCTAAACCCTAAACACTAAACACCAAATACTAAACACTAAACCCAAAACCCTAAACACTAAACCCTAAACCCTAAACCCCAAACCCTAAGCCCTAAACACTAAACCCTCAACCCTAACTCTGAACCCTAAACCCTACACCCTAAACCGTAAACCCTTAACAATAAACCCCAAACCCTAAACCCTAAATCCTAAACTTTAAAATCGAAAAATGAAAACCTAAACCCTATGCCTTAAATCCTTAACCTAAGATCTAAACTGTAAACCCTAAACCCTAAACCCTATGCCTTAAACCCTTAACCAAAGATCTAAACTGTAAACCCTAAAACCCTAAACCCTAAACCCTAAGCCCTAAACCCTAAACCCTAAACCCACAACCCTAAATCCTAAACCCTAAACCCTAAACCCTTAAACCCTATACCCTAAACCCAAAACCTTTAACCCCAAACGAAAAACGATAAACTGCAAACCCAAAACCCTAAATACCAGACACTAAACTTTAAACCCTAGTCCCTAAACCCTAAATCCAATCCTAATCTCAAAACCATAATCCCTAAAACCTAAACACCAAAACCCTAAACCCCAAACCCTTTACCCTAAATGCTAAACCCTAAACCCTAACCCTAAGCCCAAAACCGTAAACCCGAAAACCATAAACACTAAAACACTAAACCCTAAACCGTAAAACCCTGAACCCTAAACCCTAAACCCTAAGCACAACAGCAAACCATAATCCCTAAACCCTAAACCTTAAAACCTAAACGAAAAAACCTAAACACCTAAACCCCAAACCCTAAACCCTAAACCCTAAACCCTAAATCCTATAACCCTAAACCCTAAACACTAAACCCTAAACCCAAAATCGTAAATATTAAACCCTAAACCCTAAACCCTAAATACCAAACACTAAACTCAAAACCAAAAACCCAAAACCATAAACCCTTAACCCAAAACCCTAAACCCTAAACAGTAAACTCGAAAACCTAAACACTATACCCTAAACCCTAAACCGTAAACCCTAGACCCTAAAAACCCTAAACCCTGAACCCAAGACCCTAACCCCATACCCTAAACCCAAAACCCTAAATCCTAAAGCTTAAAAACTAAACCGTAAACCCTAAAAACCTAAACCCTAAACCCACAATCCTAAACCCTAAACACTAAACCCCAAACCCTAAACCCGAAATTCTAGACTCTAAACACCAAAAATGAAAACCCTAAACCCTAAGCCCTATATCCTAAACCCTTAACCACAACACCAAACCCTAAACGCTATAACCCTAAACCCTAAGCCATAAACGTTAAACACTAAACCCTAAACCCTAAACCTTATAACCCTAAATCCCAAACCCTAACCCTAAACCCTAAACCCTAAAACCCTAAACCATAAATCCTAAACCTAAAATCCTAAACCCAAAATCCTAAACCGTAAAAACTAAACCACAAATACTAAACACTAAACTTTAAACCCCAATCACTGAACCCTAAATCAAACCCTAAACCCTAAAGCCAAAACCCTAAAACCTAAATACCAAAACCATAAACCCTAAACCCTAAACCCTAAACCCTACATACTAAACACTATACCCTAAACCCTAAATCCTAAACCCTAAACCCCAAACCCTTAAACCCTAAACCCGAAACCTTAAACCCTAATTCCAAAACACTAAACCCTAAACCCTAAACCCTGAACCATAAATCATAAACCTTAAACCCTAAATCTTAAAACCTAAACCCTAAAACCTAACCACTTAAACCCAAAACCCTAAACCCTTCACCTTAAACCCTCAACCCTAAACCCTGGACCCTAAGAACCTTAAACCCTAAACAAAAACCCTAAACCCAAAACCATAACCTGAAACCCAAAACGCTAAACCCGAAACCCTAAACCCTAAACCCTAAACCCAATCACCTTAAACAGTAAACCCTAAACCCTAATTCGTAAACCCTAAAACCCTAAACCCTAAACCCTAAACCCTAAGCTCTAAGCCCTAAATCCTAAACCCTAAACCTTAAACCCTAAACCCAAAACCCAAAACCCTAAACCCTAACCCCTAAACCCTAAGCCCGAAACCCTAAACCCTAAACCCTATAACCCTAAACCCTAAACACTAAACCCTAAATCGTAAACCTTAAAACACTAAACCCACAACGCTACGCCCTAAATCGTAAACCCTAGACCATAAACCCTAAACCCAAAACCCAAAACCCTAAATAGTAAACCCAAAACCCAATAACACTAAACCCTAAACCCTAAACCTTAAAACCCTAAACCCTAAACCCTAAACCACAAACCCTAAACCCAAAACCCAAAACCCTAAACCCCCAAACCGTAAATAATAAATACTAAACCCTAAACCCGAAACCCTAAACCCTAAACTTTAAATCCTAAAACCATAAACCGTAAAATTAAAACACTAAATGCAATACGCTAAACCCTAAACCCTAAACCCTAAACCCTAAACCCAAAACCCTAAATCCTAAACCCTAAACCCTAAACCCTAAATCCTAAACCCTAATCACCTAAACCCTAAACCCTAAACCCTAAACCGTAATTCTTAAAGCCTAAAGCCAAAAGCCTAAACACCAAACCCTAAACGCGAACACTAAACTCTAAACCCTAAACCCTAACTCCTAAACAAAAAAACCTAAACCCTAAACTCAAAATCCTAAACCCTAAAACCCAAAAATGAAAACCCTAAACCCTAAACCCTAAACCATAAGTCCAAAACCCTAACCCCAAAACCATAAACCATAAATCCTAAATGCTAAACCTTAAACCTGACGCCCTAAACCCTTAACCACCGCACTAAACCCTAAACCCTAAACCCTAGGCCCTAAACTCTAAACCCTAAACCCTAAACCCTAAATCCTTGACCCTATAAACCAAAATTGGAAACCCTAAACGCTGAAACTTTAAACCCAAAATCCTAAACCATAAACCCTAAGCCCTAAACCCTAAACCCTAAACCTTAAACCCCAAACCCTAAACCCTAAACCATTAACCCTAAACCCTAAACCCTAGACCCTAAAAATATTAAACCCTAAACCCGAAATCAAAACCACGAACCCTAGCCCAAAACCCAAAACCCAAAACCGAAAAGCCTATAACCCTAAACGTTAAACCTATAACCCTAAACCCTAAACCCAAAATACTCTCACACTAAACCCAAAACCCAAAACCGTAAAACCCTAAACACTAAACCCAAAACACTAAATCCAATTCCCTAAACCCTAAACCCTCAACTCTAAATCATAATTCTTAAACCGTAAACCGTAAACCCTAAAACCTAAACCCTAAACCTGAAAAATGTAAACCCTAAACCCTAAATCCAAAACCCGAAACACTAAACCCTAAACCCTAAACACTAAACCATAAACCCCAAATCCTATGCCATAAATACTTAACCACAATACTGAACCCTAAATCCTAAAATCCTAAACCCTAAGCCCTAAACCCTAAACCCTAAACCCTAAACCCTTGACCCTACAAACCTAAACTCTAAACCCTAAACCCTAAATCCTAAACACTAAACCCTAAACCCTAAACCCTAAATCTTAAACCCTAAAGCCAAAACCCTAAACCCTAAACCCTAAACACTAAACCCTAAACTCTAAACCCTAAATCCCAACCCAAAACCCTAAGCCCTAAACACTAAAACCTAAACCCTAGAACCCAAAAACCCAAAACTTTAAACCCAAAACCCTAACCCCAAACCCTAAACCCTAAACCCTAAAACTCTAAACACTAAACCGCAAATCCTAAACCCTAAACCCAAAACCCTCAATCCTAAACACTAAACCCTAAATGCTAAAACCTAAGTTCTAAACCCTAAACACTAAACCCCAAACCCTAAAGCCTAAATTTTAAACTCTAAACCCCAAAAATGAAAACCCTAAAACCTCAACCCTATGTCCTAAAGCCTTAACCACAGCACTAAACCCTAAACCCTATAACCCTAAACCCTAAGCCATAAACCTTAAACCCTAAACACTAAACCCTATAACCGCAAATCCTAAACCTTAAACCCTAAACCCTAAAATCCCTAAACGCTAAACCCAAAACCTTAAACCCAAAACCCTAAACCGTAAACACTAAACCCTAAATACTAAACACTAAACTTTAAACCCCAATCACTGAACCCTAAATCCAACCCTAAACCCTAAACCCTAAACCCTAAAACCTAAACCCTAAAACCTAAAAACCTAAACCCAAAACCCTAAATACTAAACACTATACCCTAAACCCTAAACCCTAAAGCCTAAAGCCTAAACCCTTAAGCCCTAAACCCGAAATCGTAAACCATAAATCTAAAACCCTAAACCCTAAACCATAAATCATAAATTCTAAACCTTAAACCCTAAACCCTAAAACCTAAACCCTAACACCGAAACACCTAAACCATAAACCGTAAGCCCTAAACCCTAAACCTAGAACCCTAAACCCTAAACCCTAAACCCAGAACCCTAAACCCTAAACCATAAACCATAAACCCAAACACCTAAACACTAAACCAAAAACCCTAAACCCTAAATCCTAAACTTTAAAACTCAAACATGAAAACCCTAAATCCTAAACCCTAAACCCTAAATCCAGTGCCCAAAACCCTTAACCATAGCATCAAACCCTAAACCCTCACCCTAAAACCCTAAACCCAAAGCCCAAAAACCCTAAACGCTAAAACCATAAACCCTAAACCATAAACATTAAACCCTAAACTCTAAACCTTAAACCCTAAAAACCCAAAAATGAAAACCTTAAACCCTAAACACTAAACCATAAACCCTAAACCCTATGCCACAAATACTTAACCACAACACTAAACCCTAAATCCTAAAACCCTAAACCCTAAGCCCTAAACCCTAAACCCTAAAGCCTAAACCCTCGACCCTACAAACCTAAACCCTAAACCCTAAACCCTAAACCCTGAAACTCTAACCCTAAACCCTAAACCCTAAACCCTAAACCCTAAACCTTAAACCCTAAACCCTAAATGTTAAACCCTAAACCCTAAAAACCTTAAACCCTAAACCCGAAACCCTAGCCCCTAAACCCAAAAACGTAAACCCGAAACCCTAAGCCCTAAACCCAAAACTAAAACCCTTAACCCTAAACCCTAAATACTAAACACAAAATACTAAACCCTAAACCCATAACCGTAAATCCAAAACCCTAAACCCTAAACCCCAAACCCTAAAAGCTAAACCCAAAATCATAAACACCTAAACTCTAAACTCTAAACCCTAAACGCTAAAAACCCTAAACCCTAAAACCTAAACACCTAAACCCTAAACCCTAAAACCAAAACACTAAACCATAAACCGGAAACCCTGCCCAAAACCCTAGACCCTAGCCCCAAAAACTAACCCCAAACACAAAACCCTACACCTGAAACCCTAAACCAATAACCCTATAACCTTAAACCCAAAACCTTAAACCCAAAACCTTAAACCGTAAACCCTAAAACCCTAAACCATCAATCGTATGCCCTAAACCCTAAACCCTAAACCTTACACCCTAAACCCTAAACCCTAAACCCTAAACCATAAACCCTAAATCCTAAACCTTAAACCCTAAACCCTAAAACCTAAACCCTAAACCCTAAACCCTAAATCCTAAACCCTCACCCTAAACCCAAAACCCTAAACCCTAAACCGTAAATCCTAAACTCTAAAACTCGAAATTGAAAACCCCAAACAATAAACCATAAACCCTAAACCCTACGCATTAAACCCTTAACCACAACACTAAACCCCAAACCATAAAACCCTAAACCCTAAGCCCTAAACCCTAAACGCTAAGCCCTAAACCCTAAACCCTAAATCCTAAACCCCAAACCCTAAACCCTAAAACCCTAAACCCTAAATCCTAAGCCCTAAGCCCTAAACCCTAAGCCCAAAACCAAAAATCGCAAACCTGAAACCCTAAATACTAAACACTAAACTTCAAACCCAAATCCCTAAACCCTAAACACAAAAGCATAAACCCTAAACCCTAAATCCAAAAACCTAAACACAAAAACCCAAAGACCTAAATCCGAACTCATAAACCCTAAACCCTAAACCCTAAACTCTAAACCCTAACCCAAAACGCTAAACCCGAAACCATAAAACCTAAACCCTATAACCCAAAACCCTAAACCCAAAACCTAAAACCCTAAATCGTAAACCCTAAAACCCAAAACCCTAAACCCTAAACCCTAAACCCTAAACCCAAAACCCTAAACCATGAACCCAAAACCCTAAACCCTAAACCCTAAACTCTAAGCCCTCAACACTAAACACCAAACCCTAAACCCTAAACCCAAAACCCTAAATCCCAAACCCTATAACCCTAAACCCTAAACCCTAAACCCTAAATCATAAACCCTAATCCCTAAGCCCTAAAGCTTAAACCCTAAACCATAAACCCTAAACCTAAAACCCTAAATGCTAAACCCTAGACCCTAAATACTAAATACTAAACCCTAAACCTGAAACCCTAAACCCTACACCCTAAACCCAAAACACTAAATACAAAACACAAAACCCTAACCCCTAAATCCTAAATCGTAAACCTTAAACCTTAAACCCTAAATACTAAACCCTAAACCATAAACGACTAAACCCAAAACCCAAAACCCTAAATCCTAAACCCTAAGCACTAAGCCCTAAACCCTAAGACCTATAACCCAAAACCCTAAACCCAAAACGCTAAACCCTAAACCCTAAACCTAAAATACATTCATACCAAACCCTAAACCCACAGCACCAAACCCTATACCCTAAACCATAAACCCTAAACCCTATATACTAAACACTAAACCCAAAACCCCAAACCCCAAACCCTACACCATAAAACCTTTAACCCTAAACCCTAAAGACCTAAACCCTAAACCACAAACCCTAAACCCCAAACCATAAACACGAAACCCTAACCCAAACCCTAAACCCTTAACCCTAAACCCTAAACCCTAAACCCTAAACTCTAAATCCTAAACCCTAAAACCCAAAAACCTAAGCCCTAAACCCTAAACTCTAAAACCCTAAACCCTAAGCCCTAAAACTCTAAACCCTAAGCCCTAAACCCTAAACCCTAAACCCTAGACCCTTTAACCCAAAACATAAAACCCTAAAACCTAAACCCTGAAACTCTAAACCCTAAACCCTAAACCCTAAACCGTAAACCCTAAACCTTTAACCCTAAACCCTAAATCCTAAACGCTAAACAATAAAGACCTAAATCCTAAACCCAAAACCTTAAACCATAAACCCAAAACACTAAACCATAAACACAAAACCCTAAACCCAAACCCCAAACCCTAAACCCTAAACCCTAAACCCTAAACCCGAAACTCTAAATCCTAATCCCTCAAACCCAAAACCCTAAGCCCTAAATCCTAAACCCTAAACCCTAAACCCTAAATCCTAAACCCTAAACCTTTAACGCTAAACCCTAAATCTTAAACGCTAAACCCTAAAGACCTAAACCTTAAACCCAAACCCCAAACCCTTAACCCTAAAACCTAAACACTAAGCCCTAAACTCTAAATCCAAAACCCTAAAACCCAAAACCCTAAGCCCTAAACCCTAAACCCTAAAATGCAAAACCCTAAGCCCTAAAACCCTAAACCCTAAGCCCTAAACCCTATACCCTAAACCCTAAACCCTAGACACAATAACCTAAAACCCTAAAACCTAAACCCTGAAACCCTAACCCTAAACCCTAAACCCTAAACCCAAAGCCCTAAACCTACCCCAAAACCTAAACCCTAAACACCAAAACCCTAAACCCAAAACCCTAAATCCTAAGCCCTAAACCTTAAACCCTAAACCTTAAACACCAAACCCTAAACCCTAAACACCAAAACCCTAAACCCTAAACCCTACCACTAAACCCCTAACCTTAAACTTGAAACCCCAAACCCAAACGCCTATAACCCTAAACCCTAAACCCTAAACCAAAAATACTCCCATACAGAACCCTAAACCTAAAACCCGAAAACCTAAACCCTAAACCCAAAACCCTAAATCCAAAACCCTAAACCCTTAATTGTAAACCGTAAATCCTAGACCTTAAACCCTCAACGCTAAAACCTAAACCCTAAACCCAAAACCCTAAACCCAAAACATGAAACCCTAAACCCAAACCCTAAGCCCTAAACCCAAAACCCTAAAAAAAAAAACCTAAGCACTAAACTCTAAATCATAAACCCTAAAACCCAAAAATGAAAACCAAAAATCTTAAACACTAAACCATAAACTCTAAACGCTAAACCCTAAACCCAATGCACTAAACCCTTAACCATACCACTAAACCCTAAACAATAAAACCTAAAAGCCTAAGGCTTAAACCCTAAACCCTAAACCCTAAACCCTAAGCCCTATAACCCTATACCCTAAACCGAAAACCCTGAACACAAAACTCTAAATACTAAATACTAAACCCTGAACCCAAAACCCTAAACCCTAAGACCCTAAACCCTAAACCCAAAAAAGTAAATGCAAAACCCAAAACCCAAAACCAAAAATCCTAAACCTTTAACTGTAAACCCTAAAACATAAAACCTAAACCATCAACACCTAAACCCTAAACCCTAAGCCCTAAACCATAAATCCTAAACCCTAAACCCTAAACCATAGACCCTAAACCATAAACCCTAAAAACTAAATGCTAAACCCTAAACTATAAATCCTAAACCCTCAAACCCAGAAATGAAAACCCTGAACCCCAAACCCTGAACCATAAACCGTAAACCCTAAACCCTATGCCCTAAACCCTTAACCACAACACTAAACCCAAAACTCTAAAACCCTAAACCCTAAGCCCTAAACCCTAAACCCTAAAACCCTAAACCCTAAGCCCTAAACCCTAAAATTTAAACCCTAAACCTTAAACCTTTGACCCTAAAATGCTAAACCCTAGATCGTAAACCCTAAACGTTGAAACTCTAAACCCTAAATGCTAAACCCTAAACCCAAAGACCTAAACCCTAAACCCTAATCCTTAAACCCCAAACCCTAAACCCTAAACCCTAAACCCTAAACCCTAAGCACGAAAACCCTAAACCCTAAACCTTGCCGCTAAATCTTAAACCTGAAACCCTAAACCCAAAAGCCCATAACCCTAAACCCTAAACCCAAAACACTAAACCCTAAACCCAAAATACTCACATACTAACCCTAAACCTGAAACCCTAAACCCTAAACCCTAAATCCCTAAACCCTAAACCCTAAAAATGAAACCCTGAACCCTAACCCTAAGCCCTAAACCCTAAACCCTAAACCCTAAATAAAAAAATCTAAGCCCTAAACTCTAAATCATAAACCTTAAAACCCAAAAATGAAAACGCTAAACCCTAAACACTAAACCATAAACTCTAAATGCTAAACCCTAAACCCAACGCACTAAACCCTTAATCACTGCACTAAACCCCAAACACTAAAACCTAAAATCCTAAGGCTTAAACCCTAAACCCAAAATACTTTCGTACTAAACCCAAAACCCTAAGCCCGAAACCCAAAACCCTAAAGCACAAACCCAAAACCCAAAACCCAAAACCCTGAACCCAAAACTCGAAATACTAAATACTAAACCCTGAACCCAAAACCCTAAACCCTAAACCCTAAACCCAAAACTGTAAATGCAAAACCAAAAACCCTAAACCCTAAATCCTTAACCTTTAAGCCTACACCCTAAATCATAAACCCTAAACCATCAACACCTAACCCTAAACCCTAAGCCCTAAACCATAAACCCTAAACCCTAAACCCTAAACGCTAAACAAAAAACGTGAACCCGAAACCATAAACCCTAAAAACTAAACCCTAAACCCTAAACTGTAAATCCAAAACCCTAAAACCCGGAAATGAAAACCCTACACCCCAAACCCTCAACCATAAACCCTATACCCTATGCCCTGAACCCTTAACCACAATAATAAACCCAAAACTCTAAAACCCTAAACCCTAAGCCCTAAACCCTAAAACCCTAAACCCTAAGCCCTAAACCCTAAAACCCTAAACCCTAAGCCCTAAACCCTAAACCTTAAACCCTAAACCCTAAACCCTTGATCCCAAAACATTAAACCTTAGACCGTAAACCCTAAACCCTCAAACTCTAAGCCCTAAACGCTAAACCCAAAACACTAAGACCTAAACCTTAGACCCTAATCCTTAAACCCCAAACCCTAAACCCTAAACCCAAAACACTAAACCCTAAACCCTAAACCGAAAATACTCACATACTAAACCCTAAACCTGAAACCCTAAACCCAAAAGCCCATAACCCTAAACCCTAAACGCAAAACACTAAACCCTAAACCCTAAACCCAAAATACTCACATACTAAACCCCAAACCTGAAACCCTAAACCCTAAACCCTAAAACCTTAAACCCTAAAGCCAAAACACTAAATTCAAAGCCGTAAACCGTAAATCCTAAACCTTAAACCCTAAACGCTAAAACCTAAACCCTAAACCCTAAACATGAAACCCTAAACCCTAACCCTAAACCGTAAACAAAAAAACCTAAGCACTAAACTCTAAATCGTAAACCCTAAAACCCAAAACTGAAAAACGTAAAGCCTAAACACTAAACCATAAACTCTAAACGCTAAACCCTAAACCCAATGCACTAAACCCGTAACCACAGCAGTAAACCCTAAACACTAAAACCTAAAATCCTAAGGCTTAACCCTTAAACCCTAAACCCTAAACCCTAAGCCCCATAACCCCATACCCTAAACCCAAAACGCTAAAACCTAAACCCTAAACCCTAAACCCAAAATACTTTCGTACTAAATGCAAAACCCTAAGCCCCAAACCCAAAACCCTAAAGCTTCTACCTAAAACCCAAAACCCTGAACCCAAAACTTTAAATACTAAATACTAAACCTTGAACCCAAAACCCAAAACCCTAAACCCTAAGACCCAAAACCCTAAACCCAAAACAGTAAATGCAAAACCCAAAACCCAAAACCCTAAATCCTAAACCTTTAACCCTAAACCCTAAATCATAAACCCTAAACCATCAACACCTCAACCCTAAACCTTAAGCCCTAAACCGTAAATCGTAAACCGTAAACCGTAAATCGTAAACCCTAAACAATAAACCCTAAACCGTAAACCCTAAAAACTAAACCCTAAACCCTAAAATCTAAATCCTAAACCCTAAAACCCAGAAATGAAAACCTTAAACCCCAATCCCTGAACCATAAACCCTAAGCCCTAAACCCTATGCCCTAAACCCTTAACCACAATACTAAACCCAAAACTCTAAAACCCAAAACCCTATGCCCTAAACCCAAAACCCTAAGCCTTAAACCCTAAACCCTAAACCCTTGACCCTAAAATGCTAAACCCTAGGCTGTAAACCCTAAACCCTGAAACTCTAAACCCTAAACGCTAAACCCTAAACCCTAAGACCTAAACCCCAAAACCTAATCCTTAAACCTCAAAACTTAAACCCTAAACCCTAAACCCTAAACCCTAAACACCAAAATCCTAAACCCTAAACCTTGCCGCTAAATCCAAAACCTGAAACCCTAAACCCTAAGCCCTATAACTCTATACCCTAAACCCAAAATGCTAAAACCTAAACCCTAAACCCTAAACCCAAAATACTTTCGTACAAAACCCAAAACCCTAAGCCCCAAACCTAGAACCCTAAAGCACAAACCCTAAACCCAAAACCCAAAACCCTGAACCCAAAACTCTAAATACTAAATACTAAACCCTAAACCCAAAACCCTAAACCCTAACCCCTAAACCCAAAATAGTAAATGCGAAGCCCAAAACCTTAAACCCAAAATCCTAAACCTTTAACGCTACACCCTAAATTATAAACCCTAAACCATCAACACCTAAACCCTAAACCCTAAGGCCTAAACCATAAAACCTAAACCCTAAATCCTAAACCCTAAACCATACACCCTAAACCCTAAACCCTAAAAATTAAACTAAAAACGTGAATCCTAAACCATAAACCATAAACCTTAAACCCTAAAAACTAAACCCTAAATTGTAAATCCTAAACCCTAAACCCCATAAATGAAAACCCTAAACCCCAAACCCGGAACCATAAACCCTAAACCATAAACCCTATGCCCTAAACCCTTAACCACAACACTAAACACAAAACTCTAAAACCCAAAAACCAAAGCCCTAAACCATAAACCCTAAAACCCTAAACCCTAAGCCCTAAACCCTAAACCTTAAACACTAAACCCTAAACCCTTGACCCCAAAATGCTAAACCCTAGATCGTAAACCCTAAACCCTGAAACTCTAAACCCAAAACGCTAAACCCAAAACCCTAACACCTAAACCCTAAACCCTAATCCTTAAACCCCAAACCCTAAACCCGAAACACCAAAACCCTAAACCCTCAACCTTGCCGCTAAATCCTAAACCCGAAACCCTAAACCCAAAAGCCCATAACCCTAAACCCTAAACCCAAAACACTAAACCCTAAACCCTAAACCCAAAATACTCACATACTAAAACCTAAACCTGAAACCCTAAACCCTAAACCCTAAACCCAAAACACTAAATCCAAAACCCTAAACCCTAAATCGTAAACCGTAAATCCTAAACATTAAACCCTAAACGCTAAAACCTAAACCCCAAACCCTAAACCCTAAAGATGAGACCCTAAACCCTAACCCTAAGCCCTAAACCCTAAACCCTAAACAAAAAAACCTAAGCACTAAACTCTAAATCATAAACCCTAAAACCCAAAAATGAAAACCCTAAACGCTAAACACTAAACCATAAACTCTAAACGCCAAACCCTAAACCCAATGCACCAAACCCTTAACCACAGCACTAAACCCTAAACACTAAAACCTAAAATCCTAAGGTTTAAACCCTAAACCCTAAACCCTAAACCCTAAGCCTTATAACCCTATACCCTAAACCCAAAACGCTAAACCTAAACCCTAAACCCTAAACCCAAAATACTTTCATACTAAACACAAAACCTTAAGCCCCAAACCCAAAACCCTAAAGCACAAACCCAAAACCCAAAACCCAAAACCCATAACCCCAAATTCTAAATACAAAATACTAAACCCTGAACCTAAAACCCTAAACCCTAAACCCTAAACCCTAAGACCCTAAACCCAAAACCCAAAACAGTAAATGCAAAACCCAAAACCCAAAACCCTAAATCCTAAACCTTTAACCCTAAACCCTAAATCATAAACCCTAAACCATCAACACCTAAACCCTAAACCCTGAGCCCTAAACCATAAACTCTAAACCCTAAACCCTAAACCCTAAACCGTAAACCCTAAACCCTAAACCCTAAAAACTAAACCCTAAACCCTAAACTCTAAATCCTAAACCCTAAAACCCAGAAATGAAAACCCTAAACCCTAAACCCTATGCCTTAAACCCATAACCACAACACTAAACCCAAAACTCTAAAACCCTAAACCCTAAGCCCTAAACCCTAAACCCTAAAACCCTAAACCCTAAGCCTTAAACCCTAAACCTTAAACCCTAAACCCTAAACCCTTGACTTTAAAACGCTAAACCCTAGACTGTAAACCCTAAACCCTGAAACTCCAAACCCTAAACGCTAAACCCTAATCCCTAAGACCTAAACCTTAAACCCTAATCCTTAAACCCCAAACCCTAAACCCCAAACCCTAAACCCTAAACACCAAAACCCTAAACCCTAAACCTTGTTGCTAAATCCTAAACCTGAAACCCTAAACCCAAAAGCCCATAACCCTAAACCCTAAACCCAAAACACTAAACCCTAAACCCTAAACCCAAAATACTCATATACTAAACTCTAAACCTGAAACCCTAAACCCTAAAACCCTAAACCCTAAACCCTAAACCCAAAACACTAAATCCAAAACCCTAAACCCTAAATCGTAAACCGTATATTCCTAAACCTTAAACCCTAAACGCTAAAATGTAAACCCTAAGCCCTAAACCCTAAACCCTAAACATGAAACCCTAAACCCTAACCCTAAGCCCTAAACCCTAAACCCTAAACAAAAAAAAAACCTAAGCACTAAACTCCAAATCATAAACCCTAAAAACCGAAAATGAAAACCCTAAACCCTAAACACTAAACCGTAAACTCTAAACGTTAAACCCTAAACCCAATGCAGTAAACCCTTAACCACAGCACCAAACCCTAAACACTAAAACCTAAAATCCTAAGGCTTAAACCATAAACCCTAAACCGTAAACCCTAAGCCCTATAACCCTATACCCTAAACCCAAAATGCTAAAACCTAAACCCCAAACCCTAAACCTAAAATACTTTCGTACTAAACCTAAAACCCTAAGCCCCAAACCCAGAACCCTAAACCCAAAACTCTAAATACTAAATACTAAACCCTGAACCCAAAACCCTAAACCCTAAACCCTAAGATCCAAAACCCTAAACCCTAAATCCTAAACCTTTAACCCTAAACCCTAAATCATACACCCTAAACCATCAACACCTAAACCTTAAACCTTAAGCCCTAAACCATAAACCCTAAACCCTAAACCCTAAACCCTAAACCATAAACCCCAAACCCTAAACACTAAACACTAAACCAAAAACCTGAACCCTAAACCATAAACCCTAAAACCTAAACCCTAAAAACTAAACCCTAAACCCTAAACTCTAAATCCTAAACCCTAAAACCTAGAAATGAAAACCCTAAACCCTATGCCCTAAACCCTTAACCACAACACTAAACCCAAAACTCTAAAACCCTAAACCTTAAGCCCTAAACCCTAAACCCTAAAACCCTAAATCGTAAGCCCTAAACCCTAAACCTTAAACCCTAAACCCTAAACCCTAAACCCTTGACCCTAAAACGCTAAACCCTAGACCGTAAACCTTAAACCCTGAAAGTCTAAACCATAAACCCTAAGACCTAAACCCTGAACCTTAATCCTTAAACCCCAAACCCCAAACCCTAAACCCTAAACACAAAAACCCTAAACCCTAAACCTTCCCGCTAAATCCTAAACCCGAAACCCAAAACCCAACAACCCATAACCCTAAACCCTAAACCCAAAACACTAAACCCTAACCCTAAGCCCAAAATACTCACATGCTAAACCCTAAACCTGAAATCCTAAACCGTAAACCCTAAACCCAAAACACTAAATCCCAAACCCTAAACCCTTCATCGTAAATCATAAATCCTAAACCTTAAACCTTAAATGCTAAAACCTAAACCCTACACCCTAAAACCTAAACCCTATACCCTAAACCCTAAACCCTAACCCTAGGCCCTAAACCCTAAACCCTAAAAAAAAAACCTAAGCACTAAACTCTAAATCATAAACCCTAAAACCCAAAAATGAAAACCCTAAACCCTAAACACTAAACCATAAACTCTAAACGCTAAACCCTAAACCCAATTGACTAAACCCTTAACCACAGCACTAAACCCTAAACACTAAAACCTAAAATCCAAAGGCTTAAACCCTAAACCCCAAACACAAAACCCTAGACCCAAAACAATAAATCCTAAACCCTAAAACCAAAAAATGAAAACCCTAAACCCTAAACCATAAACTATAAACCCTAAACACAATGCACTAGGCCCTTAACCATAGCACTAAAACCTAAACCCTAAAACCCAAAACCCTAAGCCATAAACGCTAAAGCCTAAACCCTAAACCTTAAACCCTAAGCCTTATAACCCCAAACCCTAAACCTGAAACGCTAAACCCTATACCCTAAACCAAAAATACTTTCATAATAAATCCTAATCCCTAAACCCTAAACGATAAACCCTAAATCGAAAACCCTAAACCCAAAATACTAAATACTAAATCCTAAAACCGAAACACTAAACCCTAAACCCTAAACCCAAAACACTAAATGCAAAACCCTAAATCGTAAACCCTAAACCCTAAATGCTAAACCCTAAATCTTAAACCTTTAACCCTAAACACTAAATCATAGAGCCAAAACCATAAACTCTAAACCTGAAACCATAAACCCTAAACCCTAAACCCGAACCCAAAACTTTAAACCCTAAACACTAAACACTAAACCAAAAATTCTAAGCCTAAAACCCAAAAATAAAAACCCAAAACCCAAAACCATAAACCCTAAACCCTATGCCCTAAACCCATAACAACAACATTAAACCCTAAACCCTGAGCCCTAAACCCTAAACCCTAAACCCTAAAACCTTAAACCCAAACCCCAAAACCCAAAACCCAAACACCTAAACCCTAAGTACTAAACCCTTGAGCCTATAAACCTAAACCCTAAACCCTAAACCCAATGCCCTCAACCCTAAACCTAAACCCTAAACACCAAACCCTAACCCCTAAACCCTAAACCCTAAAAGCTAAGCACCAAAACCCTAAACCCTAAACCTTGCCGCTAAACCCTAAACCCTAAACCCTATAACCCAAAACCATAAACACCAAATCGTAAACCCTATTAGGCTAAACCCCAAACCCTAAACCTTAAACCTTAAATCTTAAACCCTAAACCCAAAATCTTAAACCCGAAACCCTAAACCCTATGCCCTAACCCCTTAACCACAACACTAAACCCAAAACTCTAAAACCCTAAACCCTAAGCCCTAAACCCTAAACCCTAAAACCCTAAACGCTAAGCCCTAAACCCTAAACCTTAAACCCTAAATGCTAAACCCTTGACCTTAAAACGCTAAACCCCAGACCGTAAACCCAAAACCCTGAAACTCTAAACCCTAAATGCTAACCCTAAACCCAAAGACCTAAACCCTAAACCCTATTCCTTAAACCCCAAACCCTAAACTCTAAACCCTAAACCCTAAACACCAAAACCGTAAACCCTAAACCTTGCCGCTAAATCCTAAACTTGAAACCCTAAACGCAAAAGACCATAACCCTAAACCCTAAACCAAAAACACTAAACCCTAAACCCTAAACCCAAAATACTCACATACTAAACCCTAAACCTGAAACCCTAAACCTTAACCCTAAAACCCTAAACCCAAAACACCAAATCCAAAACCCTAAATCGTAAACCGTAAATCGTAAACCTTAAACCCTAAACGCTAAAACCTAAACCCTAAACCCAAAACCCTAAACATGAAACCCAAAACCCTAACCCTAAGCCCTAAACCCTAAACCCTAAACAAAAAAACCTAAGCACTAAACTCTAAATCATAAACCCTAAAACCCAAAAATCAAAACACTAAACCCTAAACACTAAACCATAAACTCTAAACGCTAAACCCTAAACCCAATACACTAAACCCTTAATGACGGCACTAAACCCTAAACACTAAAGCCTAAAATCCTAAGGCTTAAATCATAAACCCTAAACCCTAAACCCTAAGCCCTATAACCCTATACCCTAAACCCAAAACGCTAAAACCTAAACCCTAAACCCTAAACCCAAAATACTTTTCTACTAACCCACCAACCCTAAGCCCCAAACCCAAAACCTTAAAGCACAACCCTAAACCCAAAACCCAAAACCCAAAACCCTGAACCCAAAACTCTAAATACTAAATACTAAACCCTGAACCCAAAACCCATAACCCAAAGACCCTAAATCCTAAACCCAAAACAGTAAATGCAAAACCCAAAATGCTAAACCCTAAATCCTAAACCTCTAACCCTAAACCCTAAATCATAAACCCTAAACCATCAACACCTAAACCCTAAACCCTAAGCCTTAAACCATAAACCATAAACCCTAAACCCTAAACCATAAACCCTAAACCCTAAACCATAAATACTAAACCAAAAACCTGAACCCTGAACCCTAAACCCTAAACCCTAAACCCTAAAAACTAAACCGTAAACCCTAAACTCTAAATCCTAAACCCTAAAATCTAGAAATGAAAACCCTAAACCCAAAACCCACAACCATAAAGGCTAAACCCCAAACCCTATGCCCTAAACCCTTAACCACAACACTAAACCCAAAACTCTAAAACCCTAAACCCTAAACCCTAAGCCCTAGACCCTAAACCTTGAACCCTAAACCCTAAACCCTAAACCCTTGACACTAAAACGCTAAACCCTAGACCGTAAACCCTAAACCCTAAAACTCAAAACCCTAAACCCAAAGGCCTAAACCCTAAACCCTAATCCTTAAACCCCAAACCCAAAACCCAAAACCCTAAACCCTAAACCTTCCCGCTAAATCCTAAACGTGAAACCCTAAACCCAAAAGCCCATAACCCTAAACCCTAAACCCAAAACACTAAACCCAAAACCCTAAACCCAAAATACTCACATACTAAACCCTAAACCTGAAACGCTAAACCCTAAACCCTAAAACCCTAAACCCTTAATCGTAAACCATAAATCCTCAACCTTAAACCCTAAACGCTTAAACCTAAACCCCAAACCCTAAACCCTAAACCCTAAACATGAAACCCTAAACCCTAACCCTAGGCCCTAAACCCTAAAAAAAAAAAAAACTAAGCACTAAACTCTAAATCATAAACCCTAAAACCAAAAAATGAAAACCCTAAACCCTAAACACTAAACCATAAACTCTAAATGCTAAACCCTAAACCCTAAAACCCTAAACCCTAAGCCCTAGACCCTAAACCTTAAACCCTAAACCCTGAACCCTTGACACTAAAACGCTAAACCCTACACCGTAAACCCTAAACCCTAAAACTCTAAACCCTAAACTCTAAGGCCTAAACCCTAAACCCTAATCCTTAAACCCCAAACCCTAAACCCAAAACCCAAAACCCTAAACCTTCCCACTAAATCCTAAACCCGAAACCCTAAACCCAAAAGCCCATAACCCTAAACCCTAAACCCAAACCACTAAACCCAAAACCCTAAACCAAAAATACTCACATACTAAACCCTAAACCTGAAACACTAAACCCTAAACCCTAAAACCCTAAACCCTTAATCGTAAACCGTAAATCCTCAACCTTAAACCCTAAACACTAAAACCTAAACCCCTAACCCTAAACCCTAAACCCTAAACATGAAACCCTAAACCCTAAACATGAAACCCTAAGCCCTAACCCTAGGCCCTAAACCCTAAACCCTAAAAAAAAAAACCTAAGCACTAAACTCTAAATCATAAACCCTAAAACCAAAAAATGAAAACCCTAAACCGTAAACACTAAACCATAAAATCTAAATGCTAAACGCTAAACCCAATGCACTAAACCCTTAACCATAGCACTAAACCCTAAACACTAAAACCTAAAATCCTAAGGCTTAAACCCTAAACCCTAAACCCTAAGCCCTAAACACAAAACCCTAGACCCTAAACAATAAATCCTAAACCCTAAAACAAAAAAATGAAAACCCTAAACCCTAAACCTAAACCATAAACTATAAACCCTAAACCCTAAACCCAATGCACTAAGCCCTTAACCACAACACTAAACCCTAAACCCTAAAACCAGAAACCCCAAGCCATAAACCCTAAACCCTAAACCCTACGCCCTATAACCCTAAACCCTAAACCTAAAACACTAAACCCTAAACCCTAAACCCAAAATACATTCATACTAAATCCTAAAGCCTAAGCCCTAAACCCTAACCCTAAACCATAAACTGAAAATCGAAAACCCTAAACCCAAAATGCTAAATACAAAACCCTAAAACCGACACCCTAAACCCTAAACCCTAAAACCTTAAACCCTAAGCCAAAAACACTAAATGCAAAACCCTAAGTCGTAAACCCTAAACCCTAAAGGCTAAACCCTAAATCTTAAACCTTTAACCTAAATACTAAATCCTAAACCCAAAACCCTAAACTCTAAACCCTAAACCATAAACCCTAAACCCTAAACACTAAACCCTAAACCCGAACCCAAAACCCTAAACCCTAAACACTAAACACTAAACCAAAAATTCTAAACCCTAAAGCCTAAAACCCAAAAATGAAAACCCTAAACCCTAAACCCTGAACCACAAACCCTAAATTCTATGCCCTAAACCCATAACAACAGCATTAAACACTAAACCCTAAAACCTAAAACCCTAAGCCCAAAACCCAAAACCAAAAACCCTAAATACTAAACCCTTGACCCTATAAACTTAAACCCTAAACCCTAAACCCTAAACCCTATGCCCTAAACCCTAAACCCTAAACCCTAAACACAATACCCTAACCCCTCAACCCTAAACCCTAAAACCTAAGCACCAAAACCCTAAACCCTAAACCTTATCGCTAAACCGTAAACCATGAACCCTATTACCCAAAACCATAAACACCAAACCCTAAACCCTATTACGCTAAACCCTAAACCCTAAACCTCAAACCATAAATCTTAAACCCTAAACCCAAAATCGTAAACCCTAAACCCTAAACCCTAAATACAAAAACCTAAACGCTAAAACATAAACCTTAAAACCTAACACCAAAACCCTAAACCCCAAACCCTACCGCTAAACCTAAAACCCTAAACCCTATAACACTAAACCCTAAACCCCACACCTTAAAACCTAAATCCTAAACCCAAAACCCAAAAACCTAAACGCTAAAACCAAAAAACCTAAACCCTAAACCCTAAAACATAAAACCTAAACCCTAAAGCCTAAACACGTAGACCGTAAACTGTAAATTGTAAACCTTAAACCCTAAACCCTAAACCCTACCCTCAATCCTCAACCCTAAACCCTAACCCCGAACCTTAACCCCAAACCCAAAACGCTAAACCCGAAATGCTAAACCCTAAAAACTATAACCCTAAACTGTAAACCGTAAACCCCAAAACCCCAAACCCTAAGCCCTAAAACCTAAGCCCTAAACCCTAAACTCTAAACCCTAAACACTAAACCCAAAACCCTAAACCCCAAACCCTAAACCGTAAATACGAAACACTAAACCCCAAACCCGAAACCCTAAACCCGAAACGCTAAACCCTAAACCATATAACCCTAAATCCTAAACTCTAAGCCCTAAACCCTAAACCCTAACCCTAAACCCTAAACCCTAAATCCTAAACCCTAAGCCCTAAACCCTAAACCCTAAATACTAACCCTAAACCCTAAACCCTACACCCTAAACTCTAAACCATAAAACCTAAATTCTAAATACTAAACCCTAAACTCGAAACCGTAAATCCAAAATCTTAAACCCTAAACGCTAAATCCTAAATCCTAAACCCAAAAACCTAAACCCTAAATCCTAAACCCTAAACCCAAAACCCTTAACCATAAACCCTAAACATCAAAGACGAAACCTTATGCCCTAAACCATAAACCCTAAACCCTAAACCCAAAACCCTAAACGCAAAACCATAAATCCTAAACCCTAAACCCTAAACACTAAACCAAAAACGTGAACCCTAACCCATAAACCCTAAACCTTAAACCCTAAACTATAAATCCTAAACCCAAAAACCCAAAAATAAAAACCTTAAACCCCAAATTCTGAACCATAAACCCTAAACCCTATGCCCTAAACCCTTAACCACAACACTAAACCCAAAATTCTAAAACCCTAAACCCTAAGCCCTAAACCCTAAACCCTCAAACCCTAAACCCGAAACCCTAAACCTTAAACCCTAAACCCTAAACCGTTGACCCCAAAACGCTAAACCCTAGACCGTAAACCCTAAACCCTGAAACTCTAAACCCTAAACGCTAAACCCTAAACCCTAGGACCCAAACCCTAAACCCTAATCCTTAAACCCCAAACCCTAAACCCTAAACCCAAAACACTAAACCCTAAACCCTAAACCCAAATTACTCACATACTAAACCCTAAACGTGAAACCCTAAACCCAAAAGCCCATAACCCGAAACCCTAAACCCAAAACACTAAACCCTAAACCCTAAACCCAAAATACTCACATACTAAACCCTAAACCTGAAACCCTAAACCCTAAAACCCTAAACCCTAACCCAAAACACTAAATCCAAAACCCTAAATTATAAATCGTAAACCTTAAACCCTAAACGCTAAAACCTAAACCCTAAACCCTAAACCCTAAACCCTAAGCATGAAACCCTAAACCCTAAAGCCTAAACCCTAAACCCTAAACCCTAAACATGAAACCCTAAACCCTAACCCTAAACCCTAAAAAAAAAAACCCAAGCACTAAACTTTAAATCGTAAACCCTAAAACCAAAAACTGAAAACCCTAAACCCTAAACACTAAACCATAAACTCTAAACGCTAAACCTTAAACCCAATGCACTAAACCCTTAACTACAGCACTAAACCATAAACACTAAAACCTAAAATCCTAAGGCTTAAACCTTAAACCCTAAACCCTAAACTTTAAGCCCCATAACCCTATACCCTAAACCCAAAACGCTAAAACCTAAACCCTAAACCCTAAACCCAAAATACTTTCGTACTAAACGCAAAACCCTAAGCCCCAAACCCAAAACCCTAAAGCACAAACTCTAAACCCAAAACCCAAAACCCAAAACCCTGAACGCAAAACTCTAAACACTAAATACTAAACCCTGAACCCAAAACCCAAAACCCTAAACCCTAAGACCCTAAACCCGAAACCCAAAACAGTAAACGCAAAACCCAAAACCATAAACCCTAAATCCTAAACCTTTAACCCTAAACCCTAAACCATCAACACCTCAACCCTAAACCCTAAGCCCTAAACCATAAACCCTAAACCCAAAACCCAAAACCCTAAACAATAAACCCTAAACCGTAAACCCTAAAAACTAAACCCTAAACCCTAAACTCTAAATCCAAAACCCTAAAACCCAGAAATGAAAACCCTAAACCCCAAACCCTGAACCATAAACCCTAAACCCTAAACCCTATGCCCTAAACCCTTAACCACAACACTAAACCCAAAACTCTAAAACCCAAAACCCAAAACCCTAAAACCTTAAACCCTAAGCCTTAAACCCTAAACCTTAAACCCGAAACCCTAAACCCTTGACCCTAAAATGCTAAACCCTAGGCCGAAAACCCTAAACCCTGAAACTCTAAACCCTAAACGCTAAACCCTAAACCCTAAGACCTAAACCCCAAACCCTAATCCTTAAACCCCAAACCTTAAACCCTAAACCCTAAACCCTAAACCTTGCCGTTAAATCCTAAACCCGAAACCCTAAACCCTAAGCCCTATAACCCTATACCCTAAACCCAAAATGCTAAAACCTAAACCCTAAACTCTAAACCCAAAATACTTTTGACTAAACCCAAAACCCTAAGCCCGAAACCCAAAACCCTAAAGCACAAACCCTAAACCCAAAACCCAAAATCCTGAAGCCAAAACTCTAAATACTAAATACTAAACCCTGAACCCAAAACCCTAAACCCTAAACCCTAAACCCAAAACAGTAAATTCAAAACTCAAAACCATAAACCCTAAACCATATAACCCTACACCCTAAAACCCAGAAATGAAAACCCTACACCACAAACCCTGAACCATAAACCCTAAACCCTAAACAATTAGCCCTAAACCATAAACCCTAAAAACTAAACCCTAAACCCTAAACCCTAAATCCTAAACCCTAAAACCCAGAAATGAAAACCCTAAACCCTAAACCCTTTGCCCAAAACCCTAAACCCTAAACCCTATGCCCTAAACCCTTAACCACAGCACTAAACCCAAAACTCTTAAACTCAAAACCCTAAGCCCTAAACCCTAAACCCTAAAACCCTAAACCCTAAGCCTTAAACCCTAAACCTTAAATCCTAAACCCTAAACCCTTACCCTAAAACACTAAACCCTAGGTCGTAAACCCTAAACCCTGAAACTCTAAACCCTAAACGCTAAACCCTAAACACTAAGACCTAAATCCCAAACCCTAATCCTTAAACCCCAAACCCTAAACCTAAACCGTAGACCCTAAACACCAAAACCCTAAACCTTGCCGCTAAATCCTAAACCCGAAACCCTAAACGCTAAGATCTATAACCCTATACCCTAAACCCAAAACGCTAAAACCTAAACCCTAAACCCTAAACCAAAAATACTTTGGTACTAAACCCAAAATCCTAGGCCCCAAACCCAAAACCCTAAAGCACAAACCCTAAACCCAAGACCCAAAACCATAAACCCAAAACTCAAAATACTAAATACTAAACCCTGAACCCAAAACCCTAAACCCTAAACCCTAAACCCAAAATAGTAAATGCAAAGCCCAAAACCCTAAACCCAAAATCCTAAAACTTTAACCCTACACCCCAAATCATAAACCCTAAACTATCAACACCTATATCCTAAACCCTGAGCCCTAAACCATAAACCCTAAACCCTAAACCCTAAACACTAAACCAAAAACGTGAACCCTAAACCATAAACCCTAAACCCTAAACCCAAAAAACTAAACCCTAAACCGTTAATCCTAAACCCTAAAACCCAGAAATGAAAACCCTAAACCCCAAACCTTGAACCATAAACCCTAAACCCTATGCCCTAAACCCTTTACCACAACACTAAACCCCAAACTCTAAAACCCTAAATCCTAAGCCCTAAACCCAAAACCCTAAAACCTGAAACCCGAAGCCCTAAACCCTAAGCCTTAAACCCTAAACCCTAAACCCTAAGACCTAAACCCTAAACCCTAATCCTAAAACCCCAAACCCTAAACCCTAAACACCAAAACCCAAAACCCTAAACCTTGCCACTAAATGCTAAACCCGAAACCCTAAACACAAAAGCCCATACCCTAAACCCCAAATCCAAAACACTAAACGCTAAACCCTAAACCCAAAATACTCACATACCAAACCCTAAACCTGAACCCCTAAACCCTAAGCCCTAAATCCTAAAACCCTAAACCCTAAACCCAAAACACTAAATCCAAAACCCTAAACCCTCAATACCCAGAAATGGAAACCCTAAACCCCAAACCCTGAACCATAAACCCTAAACCCTAAACCCTATGCCCTAAACCCTTAACCACAACACTCAATTGAAAACTTTAAAATCCAAAACCCTAAGCCCTAAACCCTAAACCCTAAAACCCTAAACCATAAGCCCTAAACCCTAACCTTAAACCCTAAACCCTAAACCCTTGACCCTAAAACGCAAAACTCTAGACCGTAAACCCTAAACCCTGAAACTCTAAACCCTAAACACCAAACCCAAAACCCTAAGACCTAAACCCAAAACCCTAATCCTTAAACCCCAAACCCTAAACCCTAAAACATAAACATCAAAACCCTAAACCCTAAACCTTGCCGCTAAATCCTAAACCTGAAACCCTAAACCCAAAAGCCCATAACCCTAAACCCGAAACCCAAAACACTAAACCCTAAACCCTAAATCCAAAATACTCACATACTAAACCCTAAACCTGAAACCGTAAACCCCAAACCCTAAAACCATAAACCCTAAACCCAAAACACTAAATCCAAAACCCTAAACCCTTAACCGTAAACCATAAATCCTAATCCTTAAACCCTAAATGCTAAAACCTAAACCCTAAACAAAAAAACCTAAGCACTAAACTCTAAATCATAAACCCTAAAACCCAAAAATGAAAACCTTAAACCCTAAACACTAAACCATAAACTCTAAACGCTAAACCCTAAACCTAATGCACTAAACCCTTAACCACAGAACTAAACCCTAAACACTAAAACCTAAAATCCTAAGGCTTAAACCATAAACCCTAAACCCTAAACCCTAAGCCCTATAACCCTATACCCTAAACAAAAAATACTAAAACCTAAACCCAAAATACTTTCGTACTAAACCCAAAACCCTAAGCCCCAAACCCAGAACCCTAAAGCACAAACCCTAAACCCAAAACCCAAAACCCTGAACCCAAAACTCTAAATACCAAATACTAAACCCTAAACCCCAAACCCTAAACCGTAAATACGAAACACTAAACCCTAAACCCTAAACCTTAAACCATAAACCCTCAACCCTAAACCCGAATCGCTAAACCCTAAACCATATAACCCTAAATCCTAAACTCTAAGCCCTAAACCCTAAACCCTAACCCTAAATCGAAAACCCAAAGCCCTAAACCCTAAACCCTAAACCCTAACCCTAAACCCTAAACCCTAAACCCTAAACTCTAAACCCTGGAACCTAAATTCTAAATACTAAACCCTAAACTCGAAACCCTAAATCCTAAATCCTAAACCCTAAACCCTAAATCCTAAATCCAAAACCCTAAACCCTAAACCCTAAATCCTAAACCCTAAACCCAAAACTTTTAACCATAAACCCTAAACATCAAACACGAAACCATAAACCCTAAACTCTGAATCCTAAACCCTAAAACAAAAAAATCAAAACCCCAAACCCTCAACCCCAAACCATAAACCCTAAACCCTATGCCCTAAATCCTTTTCCATAGCACTAAACCTTGAACCCTAAAGCGCTAAACCCAAAGCCTTAAACCCAAAACCCTAAACGCTAAACCCTAAACCCTAAACACTTGACCCTATAACCCTAAACCCTAAATCCTAAACCCAGAAACTCTAAACTCTAAACCCTAAACCCTAAACCCTAAACCCTAAGCCCTAAAACCTAAACCCTAAGCCCTAAACCCTAAATCCTAAACCTTACACCCCAAACCCAAAACCCTAAACCATAAGCACTAAATCCTAAACCCTAAAAACCAAAACTGAATACCCAAAACCATAAACCATAAACCCTAAACCCTAAACCCTATACCCTAAACATTTAACCACATCACCAAACTCTAATCCCAAAAACCTTATGCCCTAAGCCCTAAACCAAAGACCCTAAAAACCAAAAACCCCAAACCCAAAACCATAACCCCTAAACCCTAAATCAAAAACCATAAACCCTAAACCCTAAACTCTAAACCCTAAGCCCTAGACGTAAACCCTAAAATATGAACACCTACACCCAAAACCCTAGACCACAAACCCTAAACCCTAATACCAAACCCAAAACCCTAAACCCTAAACCCCAAACCCTAATCCTAAAACCACAAAACCCAAAACCCTAGACCCTAACCCCAAACCCTAAACCTAAACACCTAAACCCAAAGCACTAAAACCAAAACCCTAAACCTAAAACACTAAACCCTAAACCCTAATCCATAACACCAAACCCTAAACCATAAACCCGAAGCCCTAAACCCTAGACCCGAAAAAACCTAAACCCTGAACCCTAACCCCAAAACCTAAACCGTAAACCCAAAACCCTAAATCGTAAACCCTCAACCCTAATCTCAAACCAACCCCAAAGCCTAAACCCTAAACCCTAAACCCGAAACCCTAAACCCTAAACCATATAACCCTACACCCTAAATCATAAACCCTAAACCATCAATACCTAAACCCTAAACCCTAAGCCCTAAATCCTAAACCCTAAAACCCAGAAATGAAAACCCTACACCACAAACCCTGAACCATAAACCGAAAGCTTTAAAACCCTAAACCCTAAGCCCTAAACCCTAAACCCTAAACCCTAAAACCCTAAACCCTAAGCCCTAAACCCTAAACCTTAAACCCTAACCCCTAAACCCTTCACCCCAAAACGCTAAACCCAAGACGGTAAACCGTAAACCCTGAAACTCTAAACCCTAAACCCTAAACCCTAATACCTAAACCCTAAACCCTAATACTTAAACCCCAAACCCTAAACCCAAAACCCAAAACACTAAACCCTAAACCTTAAACCGAAATACTCACATACTAAACCCTAAACCGGAAACCCTAAACCCAAAAGCCGATAACCCTAAACCCTAAACCCAAAACACGAAACCGTAAACCCTAAACCCAAAATACTCACATACTAAACCCTAAACCAGAAACCCTAAACCCTAAACCCTAAAACCCTAAACCCAAAACACTAAATCTAAAACCCTAAACCCCAAATCGTGAACCGTAATCCTAAACCTTAAACCCTAAACGCTAAAACCTCAACGCTAAACCCTAAACCCTAAACCCTAAACATGAAACCCTAAAGCCTAATCCTAAACCCCTAAACAAAAAAACTTAAGCACTAAACTCTAAATCATAAACCCTAAAACCCAAAACTGAAAACCCTAAACCCTAAACACTAAACCATAAACTCTAAACGCTAAACCCTAAACCCAATGTACTAAACCCTTAACCACAGCACTAAACCCTAAACACTAAAACCTAAAATCCTAAGGCTTAAACCCTAAACCCTAACCCCATAACCCTAAACCCTAAACCCAAAACGCCAAAACCTAAACGCTAAACCCAAAACCCAAAATACTTTCGTACTAAACGCAAAACCCCAAGCCCCAAACCCAAATCCCTAAAGCACAAATCCTAAACCCAAAACCCAAAACCCAGAACCCAAAACTCTAAATACTAAATACTAAACACTCAACCCAAAACCCTAAAACCCTAAACCCTAAGACCCTAAACTCTAAGCCCTAAACCCTAAACCCTAACCCTAAACCCTAACCCTAAATCGTAAACCCAAAGCCCTAAACCCTAAACCCTAAACCCTAACCCTAAACCCTAAACCCTAAACCCTAAACTCTAAACCCTAGAACCTAAATTCTAAATACTAAACCCTAAACTCGAAACCCTAAATCCTAAATCCTAAACCCTAAACCCTAAATCCTAAATCCAAAACCCTAAACCCTAAACCCTAAATCCTAAACCCTAAACCCAAAACCCTTAACCATAAACCCTAAACATCAAACACAAAACCATAAACCCTAAACACTGAATCCTAAACCCTAAAACAAAAAAATCAAAACCCCAAACCCTCAACCCCAAACCATAAACCCTAAACCCTATGCCCTAAATCCTTTTCCATAGCACTAAACCTTGAACCCTAAAGCGCTAAACCCAAAGCCTTAAACCCAAAACCTAAAACCCTAAACCCTAAACCCTAAACCCAGAAACTCTAAACTCTAAACCCTAAACCCTAAACCCTAAACCCTAAGCCCTAAAACCTAAACCCTAAGCCCTAAACCCTAAATCCTAAACCTTACACCCCAAACCCAAAACCCTAAACCATAAGCACTAAATCCTAAACCCTAAAACCCAAAAATGAATACCCAAAACCATAAACCATAAACCCTAAACCCTAAACCCTATACCCTAAACATTTAACCACATCACCAAACTCTAATCCCTAAAACCTTAAGCCCTAAGCCCTAAACCAAAGACCCTAAAAACCAAAAACCCTAAACCCAAAACCATAACCCCTAAACCCTAAATCAAAAACCATAAACCCTAAACCCTAAACCCTAAACTCTAAACCCTAAGCCCTAAACGTAAACCCTAAAATATGAACACCTACACCCAAAACCCTAGACCACAAACCCTAAACCCTAATACCAAACCCAAAACCCAAAACCCTAAACCCCAAACCCTAATCCTAAAACCACAAAACCCAAAACCCTAGACCCTAACCCCAAACCCAAAACCTAAACACCTAAACCCAAAACACTAAAACCAAAACCCTAAACCTAAAACACTAAACCCTAAACCCTAAACCTAAAACACTAAACCCTAAACCCTAATCCATAACACCAAACCCTAAACCATAAACCCGAAGCCCTAAACTCTAGACCCGAAAAAACCTAAACCCTGAAGCCTAACCCCAAAACCTAAACCGTAAACCCAAAACCCTAAGTCGTAAACCCTCAACCCTAATCTCAAACCAACCCCAAAGCCTAAACCCTAAACCCTAAACCCGAAACCCTAAACCCTAAACCATATAACCCCAAAGCCTAAACCTTAAGCCCTAAACCCTAAACCCCAAACCCTAAATCTTAAACCATAAGCCTGAAACCATAAATCCTAAACCCAAAATACTAAACACTAAACTCTAAATCAAAAACCCAAAACCCTAAAGCCCCAACCCAAAACCCTAAACCCTAAAACCTAATCCTTAAAACCTAAACCCCTAAACCCTAAACCCTAAACCCTAAACCTTAACCCCAAACCCAAACCCCAAACCAAAAACCCAAAACCCCAAACCCAAAACCCTAAACTCCAAACCATAAAACCCAAAACCATAAACCATAAGCCCTAAATCCTAAACCCTAAAGATAAAAACAAAAAAATCAAACCCTAAACCCTAAACTCAAAGCCCTAAACCCTAAACCCTAGACCCCAAACCCTAAACCCCAAACCCTAACACTAAACCATACACCCTAAATCCAAGACCCCGAACCCTAGACCCTAAACCCTAAACCCTAACACTAAACCCTAAACCCTAAACCCTAAAACCTAAACCCAAAACCCTAAGCCCAAAACCCTAAACACTAAACCACAAACCCTAAACCCTAAACCCTAAACCCTACACCGTAAAACCTAGACCCTAAAAACTCTAAAGCCTAAACCCTAAACTCTAAACCCAAACCCTAACCCGAAACCCCAAACCCTAAAATTCAAACCATAAACACTAAAGCCTACAACCCTAAACCCTAACCCCTAAACCCTAAGCCCTAAACCTTAAGCCCAAAACCTTGAACCCAAAAGCCAAAAACCTAAACACTAAACCCTAAAAAGTAAACACTAAACCCTAAAAACTAAACACTAAACCCAAACGCTAGACCCTGAACCCTAATCTTTAAACCATAAAACCCTAAACCCTAAACCCTCAATCCAAAACCCTAGACCCTAAAACATAAAGCCCCAACCCAAAACCCTAACCCCTAAAACCTAATCCTTCAAACCTAAACCCCTAAACCCTAAACGTTAAACCCTAAACCTTAACCCCAAATCCAAACCCCAAACCAAAAACTCAAAACCCGAAACCCAAAACCCTAAACTCCAAACCCTATAACCCAAAACCATAAACCCTAAACCCTAAATCCTAAACCCTTAAGACAACAATGAAAAAATCAAACCCTAAACCCTAAACCTGAAGCCCTAAACCCTAAACCCTAGACCCCAAAACCTGAAGCCCTAAACCCTAAACCCTAGACCCCAAACGCTAAACACTAAACCCTAAACCCTAACCCTAAACCATACACCCTAAATCCAAGACCCTGAAGCCTAGACCCTAAACCCTAAACCATAAACCCTAACCCTAAACACTAAACCCTAAACCCTAAACCCTAAACACTAAACCATAAACCCTAAACCCTAAACCCTAAACTGTAAAACCTAAACCCTAAAAACCCTAAACCCTAAACCCTAAACCGTAAAATCCTAGACCCTCAAAACCCTAAACTTTAAACCCTAAACTCTAAACCAAAACCCTAACCCGACACCCCAAACCCTAAACTTGAAACCATAAACACTAAAGCCTACAACCCTAAACCCTAAACCCTAAACCCTAAACCCTAACACCTAAACCCTAAGCCCTAAACCATAAGCCTTAAACCTTGAACCCTAAGAATTAAACCCTAAGAACTAAACCCTAAACTCTAAACACTAAACCCTAAACCCTAAACCTAGAACCTAAACCCTAACAACTAAACCCTAAACCCTAAACCCTAACGCCAAACCCTAACCTTAAGCCCTAAACCCTAAACCCTAAACCTTAAACCCTAAATCCTAAACCCTAAACCCTAAACCCTAAACCCTAAACCCTAAATACTAAATACTTAACCCAAAACCCAAAACCCACAATCCTAACTCCAAAACCCTAAACCTTAAACCAAAAACCCTAAAACAAAAAAGCTAAAACCTAAACACCTAAACCCTAAACCCTAAAACATAAAACCAAAACCTTGAAACCTAAACACTTAGACCGTAAACTATAAATCGTAAACCCTAAACCCTAAATCCTAACCCCTAAACCCTATCCTAAACCCTCAACCCTAAACCCTAACCCCGAACCTTAACCCCAAACCCAAAACGCTAAACCCGAAATGCTAAACCTTAAACCCAATAACCCTAAACCCTAAAGCTTAAACCCTAAACCGTAAACAAAAAACCCTAAAACCCTAAACCCTAAGCCTTAAACCCTAAGCCCTAAACCCTAAACTCTAAACCCAAAACACTAAACCGAAAACCCTAAACCCCAAACCCTAAACCGTAAATACGAAATACTAAACCCTAAACCCTAAACATTAAACCCTAAACCCTAAACCCTAAACTCAAAACCCTAAACCCTAAACCTGAAACGCTAAACCCTAAACCCTATAACCCTAAATCCTAAACTCTAAGCCCTAAACCCTAAACCCTAACCCTAAACCCTAAACCCTAAACACAATAACCCTAAATTCTAAACTCTAAGCCCTAAACCCTAACCCTAAACCCTAAACCCTAAATTCTAAATACTAAACCCTAAACGGGAAACCCTAAATCCTAAATCCTAAACCCTAAACCCTAAACCCTAAATACTAAACCTTAAACCCTAAACCCTAAATCCAAAACCCTAAAGCCTAAACCCCTAACCATAAACCCTAAACATCAAACACTAAACCCCAAACACTAACCCAAAACCCTAAACCCTAAACTCTGAATCCTAAACCCTAAAACAAAAAAATGAAAACCCTAAACCCTAAACCCCAAAGCATAAACCCTAAACCCTATGCCCTAAATCCTTTACCATAGCACTAAACCTTGAACCCTAAAGCCCTAAACCCTATGCCTTAAACACAAAACCCTAAACCCTAAACCCAAAACCCTAAACCCTTAACCCATGACCCTATTACCCTAAACCTAAAACCCTAAACCCTTAACCCTTGACCCTATTACCCTAAACCCTAAACCCTAAACCCTAAACTTAAGCCCCAAACCCTAAACCCCAAACCCTAAACCCTAAACCCTTGACCCTATTACCTTAAACCCTAAACCCTAAACCCTAAAAATCTAAACCCTAAACCCTAAACCCTAAGCCCTAAACCTTAAACCCTAAACCCTATAACCCTAAATCCTAAACTCTAAGCCCTAAACCCTAAACCCTAAAGCCTAAACCCTAAACCCTTGACCCCATTACCCTAAACCCTAAACCCTAAACCCTGAGACTCTAAACCCTAAACCCTAAACCCTAAACCCTAAGCCTTAAACCCTAAGCCCTAAACCCTAAACCCTAAACCTTAAACCCCAAATCCAAAACCCTAAACCATAAACACAAAATCCTAAACCCTAAAACCCAAAAATGAATACCCAAAACCCTAAACCATAATCCCTAAACCCTAAACCATATGCCCTAAACACTTAACCACATCACCAAACTCTAATCCCTAAAACCCTAAACCCTAAGCCCTAAACCAGAGACCCTAAAAATCATAAACCCAAAACCAGAAACCATAACCCCTAAACCCTAAATAAAACACCCTAAACCCTAAACCCTAAACCCTAAACCCTAAGCCCTGAAACATAAACCCTAAAGTCCAAACACCTACACCCAAAACCCTAGACCATAAACCCTAAACCCTAAACAAAAAACCCTAATACCAAACCCAAAACCCTAAACCCCAAACCCCAATCCCTAGACCCTAAAACCACAAAACCCAAAACCCTAGACCCTAAACCATAAACCCTAGACCCTAAACACCCTAAACCCTAAACCCTAAACTCTAAACCCAAACCTTAACCCGAAACCCGAAACCCTAAACTTGAAACCACAAACACTAAATCCTACAACCCTAAACCCTAAACCCTAAACCCTGAACCCTAACCCCTAAACCCTAAGCCCTAAACCTTAAGCCCAAAACCTTGAACCCAAAAGCCAAAAACCTAAACCCTAAACCCTAAAAACAAACCACTAAAACCTAAACCCTAGACCCTAAACCCTAATCTTTAAACCCTAGAACCCTAAACCCTAAAACCTAAATCCAAAACCCTAAACCCCAAACCATAAACCCAAAAACCTAAAATCTAAACACTAAAACCTAAAAACCTAAACCCTAAACCATAAACCCAAAATCCAAAACCCCAAACCCTATGCACTAAACCCTAAACCATGAACCTAAACCCTAACCCCTAAACCCTAAGCCCTAAACCCTAATGCCAAACCCTAACCTTAAACCTACAATCAAAAATCCGAAACCCTAAACCCGAAACCCTATAACCCAAAACCCAAAACCCTAAACCCTAAATATTAAACCCTAAAACAAAAAATGAAAAACCCAAACCCTAAACCCTAAACCATAAGCCCTAACCCCTAAACCCAACCACAAAACCCAAAACCCTAAAACCCTAAACCCTAAGCCCTAAACCCTAAACCCTAGACCATAAACCTTAAATCCTAAACCCTAAACCCTAAATCCTAGACCCTAAATTCTAAACCCTAAACCCTAACCCAAAACACTAAACCCTAAACCATTGAACCTAAACCCCAAGCTCTAAGCCCTAGACCCGAAACCCTAAGCACTAAACCCTAAACCCCAACCCTAAACCTTAAACTGTAAACCACAAACCCTAAACAATGAACCCTAAACCCTAAACCCTAAATCCTAAACCCTAAAAACAAAAAACGAAAACAATAAACCCTAAAACTTAAACGTTAAACCCTAAGCCCTAAACCCTAAACCCTAAACCCTAAACCCTTAACCCTAAACCCTAAAACCTAATCACTATGTCCTAAACCTTAAAACCAAAACCATAAACCCTAAACCCTAAACCCTAAACCCCAAAACCTAGACCCTAAAAACCTAAACCCTAAACCCAAACCCTGACCCGTAACCCTAAACCCTAAACTAGAAAACCTAAACCCTAAAGCCTATAACCCAAAACCCAAAACCCTAACACCTAAACCCTGACCCCTAAACCCTAAACCATAAACACAAAACCCAAGACCCTAAAAACCCAAAAACTTAAACCCTAAACCATAACCTCAAACCGTAAAACCTAAACCCGAAACCCTAAACCCTATAACCTTAAACCCTAAACCATCAACCCTAGACCCTAAAGCCGAAACCCTAATACCCTAAATCCTAAACCCAAAACCCTAAAATTGAAATAGTAAAACTTAAACACCAAAACCCTAAAACCTAAATCCTAAACCCAAAACCCTAAACCTTAAACCTTAAATACTAAACCCTAAACCGTAAACACTAACCCCAAACCCTAATCCCTAAACCCTAAACCCTAAACTGTACGCCCTAGACCCTAAAAACCCTAAACCCTAAAGCCTAACCCCAAACCCTAACCCCAAACCCAACCCACTAACCTATAAACACCCTCCGCCCTAAACAAATAAACCCTAAACACCAACCCTTAACCCCCAAAACCTTAAACCCCAAATCCTAGACCCTCAAACCCCCCCAAACCAAGCACCACCCCCCCCCACCCCAAACCAACCCCTCCACACCCTTCCCCCCTTCAAAACCCTGAACCCTCCCCAATCCCCCCT
>NW_026652082.1:0-83620 GCF_029873635.1 Malania oleifera
TCTAATTTAGAGCTTTTAAGTACACAATCATTCTAAATTCCATATAGCATAATCAATACCACAAAATACAGGTGGGTGTGTGACTAATCTTCCCTCATAGGAAGGGGATGCACTAACACGAGCCATCATGATCTTTTACTAAATAACTTTAAGTCTAAGTAATAAGGCTTTAATACCAATTGATAGTTATGGTGCAAAACCCAAAAGGGGGGGTGATTAGGGTATTTAAAATTTGTTACCTAGGTCTCCAGATTTTAACAACAATTTAATTTAGCCTAGGGTTAGTCTATGCAACCATCAAACAAACATACATGTGCAGTAAGTGTAAATTACGAAAATATAAAGAACATGCACGATATGTTATTGAGGTTCGGCCAACTGTGCCTACGTCCCCGCCTTGGCCACACCAGCACAAGGATTACCACTATAATGCTCACTTAAACGGGTGGAGCGAAACCTATACAAACCAGGTCAATTCAAGGGGCTGACCTCAACCAACACGCCTTAACAGGATGAGGCACCTAGCTTTCCTAACCGGATCTAAGCCAATCCGAGACTACTGAACAGGGCTAGTCTCCCTCTTCAGGCCCATGCCTGGAATACAACCAATGTGTATAAAATTGTTTGTACACGAAAATGCACTTCAACACAAGAAGATGTGTGCACCAATATAGCTCAGTCAATAATGCAAGCACGAATGATATGTAAATATGCTCAGTGCTCTAATGTGTGCTAAACACTCAATCACGTATATATTTTCAGTCCAAATCTAGAGTGTATATCTAAGCAAGATTTGAAACACACTATTTGAATATCACAAAATCAGATCAAGGTTTCAAATATGTTAAGCAAGATAAATCAGACAAACTCAATAGGATATTTCAATGTACAAAGCACAATGGAGTTGTTTGAAAGACTAGCTTTTCATAAAAGATTTTTGTACACAAAAACTAGGTTTAGGTAACTTGCAACAATAATGCAAGAACCAAAAACCTCAAAGTCTTCCCACACAAGATTTATCAAATGAAATCCGTGGAAGAACTCTAATGCTAAACTCTCAAAGAAAATCAATTAAACAAATAATCTAAGTGAGAGTTCTAGCTAAGTAGGTTAAGCACAATAGCCTCGAAATACTCACAATGCTTAGAGAAATCACGAATGAGAAATATATGAGTGCTTGAAAGAATATTTGGCTAATATAGGGTTTTGAGAGTTGAGAGAATTTTTGTCCTAATCAAGTTTTCTAATCCTTGCTAATTAAGACCAATGAACTGGTATATATAGGCAAGGAAGATTTTTTGACCGTTGGGGACACAATGGGTATAATTAGAATTGTCTAAAAGACCATTAGGAAAATTAACCCAGTTTACCCCATTTAAAAATCAGTAAAAATTATTTTAACCTCCAAGGTTCGGGTGCCCAACCTGAGGTTCGGGTGCCCGAACAGACACAATCAAAAAGTCAATTTTAAGAGGTTCGGGTGCCCAAGTTGAGGTCCGGTTGGCTGAATCAAAGTCAGTAGCCAAATGTTTGAGGTTCGAGTGCCCGAAGTTGAGTTAAGTTAACTGAACCAGGAAGTTCGGTCGCCTGAGCCTCTATTTGAATGTGAGCTGACGGTCGCCCGAGCAGTTGGAAAGTGCTCTGAGGAGCACTCAGGTGCCCGAGGGAGATACGTTCAAAAAGGTTCGGTCACCCGAAGCTAAGTCAACATGTTGACTTTGATTGGTCACCTGAGCTGCTTTACACAGCATGGGTTCGGTCGCCCAAGCCCTATCAACCTTTCAATTTTAAGTTCATATTTTAGCCAATTGTGATTCCCCTGATATGAAGATGATAATGGGGACCTTCTGTGCATTTAGAGACCTAAGGACTTTCTATTCTACCAGGAAAAATCCCTAAGATTTTTGTAGGTACCTAAAGTCCAACTGTGGTCATTTTGAGCATACCTACCTACCATGCATGATGCAAATTATTACAAGCCATACACACACACAGTTCATAATAAATTACATCCTAGAATGAATAAATAATCAAATGAATACACAATACAACACATATATCTTCATTCTTCGGCACGAACACCTCACGCAATCATGATATGATTTTCAGTCCTAAAGCGCGCACAAGGTGAACCTGCATGCAATTCTCAGTACAACCATCAGTACCAAGAGTATTTGTCATAATCAAAACTGGGTGTGACCAATGAGATCAACAATCTCCCCCTTTTTGATGATGAAAAATACGTTATGCACAAGTGGGTTCAGCCAAAAAAAAAAAAAAAAAAAACTCCCCCTAACTTTATGCATAAAGATAATTAAAGTAAAAGGTAATAAGAGATGTAAGCATAATTAAGCACAATATTACCCACTTTTGCCTCCTCTCCCCCTTTTGGCAACAACAAAAAGGGTTAAGCAATAGAGCACAAAGGCAAAGCACATCAATTAAATGCAAGAAGTATATTGGGAAGATTAAAAAAAATTCGGCAGCATGTCGTTTGAAAGCAGACTATTCCCAATCATAACTCTGTACCTAAGTGACCTGTTTGAAGTTATAACGAATAGTATATAGCATATTTCAATCAGTTAACCCAAACATAATATGCATTAAGGAAGTATAAGTAGCATGCAACACGTTAACAATTTTAATGTTCTATACTCCCCCAATGGATGATTATGCAAGGATGAAGATTAATCTTTCATTTGGTTTTCACTCATCCTTTCAAAAATATTTTAAAGTTAATTTTATCATAATCATCTTTGGTTTTCAAATCAAACAAGTATGCCCATAAGGTATAGGATGTTAAACTCGTGAGTTTGATACCAATTGATAAAACAGTACCACTAGTTATAAGGACAAATTGTTAGTTTTGAGATGAACATGATATGTTTAGGGTTTAGGTGTTTAGGTTTTAGGGTATAGGTTTTAGGTTTGAGGGTTTAGGGTTTAGGGTTTAGGTTTAGGGTTATAGGGTTTAGGGTTTTGGGTTTCAGGTTTAGGGTTTACGGTTTTAAGGGTCTAGGGTTTAGGGTTTTCAGGGTATAGGGTTTAGGGTAGGGTTTAGGAATTAGGGTTCAGTGTTGAGGGTTTAAGGTTTAGGGTTTAGGTGCTTAAGATTTAGGGCATAGGTTTTAGGTTTTATGGTTTAGGGTTTAGGGTTTAGGTTTTAGGGTTATAAGGTTTAGGGTTTAGGGTTTCGGGTTTAGGGTTTTTAGGGTCTAGGGTTTAGGGTTTAGAGTAGGGTTTAGGGTTTCATGTTTAGGGTTTAGGTGTTTAGGTTTTAGGGTATAAGTTTTAGGATTTAGGGTTTAGGGTTTAGGTTTTGGGGTATAGGGTTATACGACTTAGGGTTTAGGGTTTAGGTTTAGGGTTTAGGGTTTAGGGTGCAAAGTCTAGGGTTTAGGGTTTAGAGTTAGGGATTAGGGTTTAGGGTTTAGGGTTGAGGGTTTAGGGCTTAGGGTTTAGGGTTTTAGGGTTTAGTGTTTAGTGTTTAGTGCTAGGGTTTAGGGATTAGGGCTTAGGGTTTAGGGTTTAGGGTTTTCATTTTTGGGTTTTAGGGTTTAGGGTTTAAGGATTAAGGTTTAGGGTTTAGGGTTTAGGGTCTAGGTGTTTAGGTTTTCTGGTTTATGGTTTAGGGTTGAGGGTTTTTGATTTAGGGTTTAGGGTTTAGGGTTTAGTATTTAGGGTTTTAGGGTTTAGCGTTTAGGGTTCAGGCTTTAGGGTTTAATGTTTAGTATTTAGGGTTTCGGGTTTAGGGTTTAGGGTTTAGGGTTTAGGGTTTAGGATTTTAGGCTTTAGGCTTTAGTTTTTGGGCTTTAGAGTTTAGTGTTTAGTATTTAGGGTTTACTATTTAGTGTTTATTGTTTTGGGTTTAGGGTTTAGGCTCTTGGGTTTGGGGTTTAGAGTTTAGTGTTTAGTATTTAGGGTTTAGGGTTTAGGGTTTAGGGTTTATGGTTTTGGTTTAGGGTTTAGGGTTTAGTGTTTACTATTTAGGGTTTAGGGTTTATGGTTATGGATTTTAGGGTTTAGGCTCTGAGGTTAAGGCTTTAAAGTTTAGTGTTTAGTATTTAGGGTTTATGGTTTTGGGTTTAGGGTTTAGGGTTTTGGGATTAGGGTTTAGGGTTTTTGGGTTTTGGGTTTAGGCTTTAGGCTTTAGGGTTTAGGCCTTAGAGTTTATTGTTTAGTATTTAGGGTTTTGGGTTTTGGGTTTAGGCTTTAGGCTTTAGGGTTTAGGCTTTAGAGTTTATTGTTTAGTATTTAGGGTTTAGTGTTTTGGGTTTGTTGTTTTAAGTTTAGTGTTTATGCTTTTGGGTTTGGGCTTTAGTGTTTAGTGTTTAGTATTTAGGGTTTAGGGTTTGGGGTTTAGGGTTCATTGTTTTGGGTTTAGGGTTTAGGGTTTAGTGTTTAGTATTTAGGGTTTAGGGTTTAGGGTTTATGGTTGTGGGTTTTAGGGTTTAGGTCTTAGAGTTTTAGGGTTTTGGGTTTAGGATTTAGGGTTTTGGGTTATAGGGTTTAGGGTTTAGGGGTTAGGGTTTGGTGTTTCCGGTCTAGTGTTTAGGGTTTAGGTGTTTTTGTTTTAGGGTATAGGTTTTAGGTTTGAGGGTTTAGTGTTTAGGGTTTAGGGTTTAGGTTTTAAGGTTATAGGGTTTTGGGTTTAGGGTTTAGGGTTTACGATTTTAAAGGTCTAGGGTTTAGGGTTTAGGGTTGGGTTTTGGGTTTTGCGTTTATTGTTTAGGGTTTAGGGTTTGGGGTTTAGGTGTTTAGGTTTTAGGGTATATGTTTTGGGTTTTAGGGTTTAGGGTTTAGAGTTTATGTTTTAGGGTTTAGGGTTATAGGGTTTAGTCTTTCGGGTTTAGGGTTTGGGGTTAGGGTTTAGGGGTTAGGGTTTAGGTTTCTTGGGGTCTAGGGTTTAGGGTTTACGGTTTAGGGTTAGGGTTTTGGGTTTAGTGTTTAGAGATTAGGGTTTAGGATTTAACTTTTAAGGTTTAAGGTATATGTTTTAGGTTTTGGGTTTAGGGTTTATTGTTTAGTGTTTAGAATTTTGGGTTTAGGGTTTAGGGTTTAAGATTTAGGGTCCGGGGTTTAGGGTTTAGCTGTTTAGGTTTTAGGTTTGAGGGTGTATGTTCGCTTTGGTGTATTCCCAAGAGGGGGGGGGGGGGTGAATTGGAATTTAAAAATTTATTGCCTAGGTTGAACTAATCTAGCGGTAGTACATTCACAACCTAGGGTCTGTCTATGTAGATCCAAATGCGCAGATAGATACAATGTGCAAAAATTAAAATCATGCGCCACATTCACCTATCATAACATACATGTGCGGTAGATATAAAGAGCAGAAATATACACAAGGCACACGATATGTTATCGGGGTTCGGCCAACTGTGCCTATGTCCCCGCCCCTTACTCGCAAGCCCGAGGATTCCACTAATGGCCCTCTTAACGGGTGGAGTAGCACCGATTACAATTAGGTCAATTAGCACAAGGCTGACCTCAACCTTAACCAAGTCAATTAGTGGGACTGACCTCAAGCTACACGCCTTAACAGGATGGCGCACCTAGCTTTCCTAACCGGGTCTAAGACAGTCTGGGACTATTCCAGGGCTAGTCTCCCTCTTCAAATGGTATAGTGATTGTGCTTTCGTGCAAAGCAGATATGTACCCAAATACGCGTAATAACATACACCACAATATGATTCAATATGTAAGCTCAGTGTGGTCTAGATAGTTTAACTCTCAAAGGTATTTTCTATCAATGTAATGCGTACGTAAGAGTGTCAAACAAACAATCTTTGTATCACAAGATATTCAGTCAATAAGTTCACACAAAGATGTCAACTCACAAGTATTTCAATCAGCAGGATGTCTTAAGCATGTAAGTATCAAATGATGTATATGCTTAGTTTGCAAAAGATGTGTAATCTTTGTATTCAACAAATAATGTATGAGTGAGTGAATATTGCAACAAAGATCACTATCACATAAACAAATATCTTCTCAAAGTAATATCAAAATAAATATCACAAGATATTTGAAAATGTTTTGAAAAGCTTTTGCAATCCAAAATACAAACTTCTCAAGATGTTGCAACGACCATGCAATACTCAGAAGTTTTATATAAGTTTTCATAGGAGAGACTTATTAACAAAGTCCCATAACAATACTTAGGTTTAGCTCTTAATAAAATTATATCAAACAACAAAAGCAAGGAGAGCAAACCTTTCTAATCAAACACTCAATCAACTTATAGAGAGTTTGAGCAATAAGAGAAGGTAAGTATGAGTGGTTGGGGCTTAGATATGAGTATTATAAGATTTGGAAATTTCAGAGAATTTCTTCTAATCAAAGTGGCTAATCCCCTACTTATTTGCAAAATGAGCACATATATATAGACATGGGAAAAAATGTGACCGTTAGGGACCTATTGCGTATTATTAGGAAAGTTTAATGACATTTCAAATATTTTAACCCTATTTAAAAAATTTTTAACTGCGGTAAAAATCAGGAAAACCTGATAGGTCCGATCGACCAGAAAGGTTTCGATCGACCATATCTCATATGGTTTGGTCGACTAGGGCATTTTTGAATTGAATGATCGGTCGACCGAAAGTGCCTTTCCAAAGGTGATTTTCTATTTTACCAAGGTTCGGTCGACTAGGCCATTTTGAACTGGTTGGTTCGATCGACCAGACCGCTGGGATTTTTCCTGAGGACCCTCGGTCGTCCAGGTAGTTGGAGTACAAAAATGACTCGGTCGATCGGGAGGTTAAAGTGTTAACTCCTAGGTGGTTCGATTGACCAGGTATAAATGAACTGTATAAGTTCAATCAACCGAGCTATGGTCAAACTATTGACCCAGTCAAGGTTCGGTTGACTGACAAAAAATGAACTGCGGAGCTCGGTCGATCGGGCCTTGGTCAAAATGTTGACCCAGCACTGATTCGGTTGACCGGGGCAGAATTAACTGCTAAGGACGGTCGACCGAAAGTGCACAATGTGTGCATTTCGGTCCTGTTTCATCACACATTCACCCATTTCAAGTGCCTATCAAATATGAGTGCAAAGGTGAGTGTCCTAGGGTCATTTCTAGGATTTTTTCATTTCGAGCTTACCTATTAAATCATACTGGTGATGCTTGCAATTATTACAAGTCATAAAACCTATTTACTATTACATACCAATTACACAGATGAATTATATATTATAACACTGAATATAAATTGGTCTTCAATCTTCATTTGCTCTATGTGCATTGAGATCTATCAATTTGAATTCTTGCTCATAATGTCAAACAACCATTAGACATAATGAGTATTTGTCATTATCAAAACCGTACGTGACCTATAAGGTCAACTGTAAATGCTTTTGGGTTTAGGTTTTAGGGTTATAGAGTTTAGGGTTTAGGGTTTAGGGTTTAGCATTTAGGGATTAGGGTCTAGGGTTTAGGGTCTAGGGTTTAGGGTATAGGATTTAGGGTTTAGGGTTTAAGATTATGGGATTTAGGGTTTAGGGTTTCAGGTTTAGGGTTTAGGGTTTGGGGTTAGGGTTTAGGGTTTAGGGTTTAGGGTTTAGGGTTTTTAGGGTCTAGGGTTTAGGGCTTAGGGTTTAGGGTTTAGGGTTTAGGGTTTGGGTTTAGGGTTTAGTGTTTTAGGGTTTAGAGTTTAGCGTTTAAGGTTTGGTGTATAGGGTTTAGGGTTTTGGGTTTAGGGCTTTAGGTTTTTGGGTTTAGGTTTTCAAGTTTAGGGTTTAGGGTTTGAGGTTTAGGTTTAGGGTTTAGGATTTAGGGTTTAAGGTTTAGTATTTAGGATTTAGGGTTTAGGGCTTAGGGCTTTAGCGTTTAGGGTTTAGGGTTTAAGGTTTAGGTTTTAGGATTATAGTGTTTAGGGTTTCGGGTTTAGGGTTTAGGGTTTAGGGTTTAGGGTTAGGGTTTAGGGTTTAGGGTTAAGGATTTAGGGTTAAGGGTTTTTAGGGTATAGGGTTTGGGGATTAAGGTTTAGGGTTTAGGTTTTAGGGTTTAGGGTTAGGGTTTAGGGTTTAGTGTTTAGGGTTTAGGGTTTAGGGTTTAGGATTTAGGGTTTGGGGTTTAGGGTTTCGACTTTAGGATTTAGGTTTTGGGGTTTATGGTTTAGGATTTAGGGTTCGGGGTTTTGGATTTAGGGTCTAGGGTTTTAGGGTTTATGGTTTAGGGCTTAGAGTTTAGGATTTATTGTTAAGGGTTTGGGGGTAGGTGTTTAGGTTTTAGGGTTTTGGGTTTTGGGTTTAGGGTATTGGATTTAGGGTTTAGGGTTTAGGGTTTTAGGATTTAGGGTTTAGGGTTTAGTGTTTAGTATTTAGGGTTTAGGGTTTGTGGTTTAGGGTTTTGGGTTATGGGTTTGTGGTTTATGGCATAGGTTTAGGGTTTTAGGGTTTAAGGTGTAGGGTTATCGTATTTAGGGTTATTGGGTCTAGGGTTTTGGGTTTTGGGTTTGGTGTTTAAGGTTGAGATTTTTTGGTTTAATGTTTAGGGTTTTAGCCTTAGAGTTTAGGGTTTAGGGGTTTGAGTTTACGGTTTAGGGTTTATGGTTTCGGGTTTTGGGTTTTGGGTTAGGGGTTAGGGTTAGGGTTTTGGTTTAGGGTTTAAGTTTTAGGGTTTAGGGTTCGTAGGGTCTTGGGTTTAGGGTTTAGAGTTTAGGGTTTTTGGTTTAGATTTTAGGGTTTAAGGTTTAAGGTTTAGGTGTTTATGTTTTAAGGTGAAGGTTTTGGTTTTAGGGTTTTAGGGTTTACGGTTTAGGGTTTAGGGTTTTGGTTTTAGGGTTTAGGTGTTTAGGTTTTAGGGTTTAGGTTTTTGGGTTTAGTGTTTAGGGTTTATGGTTTAGGGTTAAGGGTTTCAGATTTAGAGTTTAGGTTTAGGGATTAGGGTTTAGTGTTTAGTATTTAGGGTTTAGGGTTTAAAAATTTGGGTTTTGGGTTTAGGGTTATGGGGTTCAGGTTTTTGGGTTTCGGGTTTAGGGTTTGGGGTTTGGGGTTGGGGTTTGGGGTTTGGGTTGGAAGTTATGGTTTGGGGTTAGGGTTTAGGATTTAGGGTTTAGGGTTTTTAAGGTCAATGGTTTAGGGTTTAGGGTTTGCGGTTTAAGGTTTGGGGTTAGGGTTTTGGGTTTAGGGTTTAGTGTTTAGGGTTTAGGGTTTAGGGTTTAGGGTTTCTGTGTTTAGTTTTTAGGGTTTAAATTTTAGGGTTTAGTGTTTAGTGTTTAGGGTTTAGGGTTTAGGTTTTCGATTTTAGGTTTTAGGGTTTAGGGTTTAGGGTTTAGTGGGTTAGAGTTTAGGGTTTAGGGCTTATGGTTTAGGGTTTAGGGTTTAGGGTTAAGGGTTTAGGGGTAGGTGTTTAGATTTTAGGGTTTAGGGTTAGGGTTTTGGGTGTAGAGTTTAGGGTTTAGGGTTTTGGATTTAGGGTTTAGGGTTTTAGGGTTTAGGGTTTAGGGTTTAGTGTTTAGTGTTTAGTATTTAGGATTTAGGGTTTGGGGTTTGGGGTTTTGGGTTAAGGGTTTATGGTTTAAGGCATAGGGTTTACGATTATAGGGTTTAGGGTTTCGGGTTTAGGGTTTAGGGTTATAGGGTTTAGGGTTTTGGGTTTTTGGTTTTTTGTTTTGGGTATTGGGTTTTAGGGTTTAGGGCTTGGGGCTTATGGTTTAGCGTTTAGGGTTTTAGGTTTTATGGTTTAGGGTTTAGGGATTAGGGTTTAGGGTTGCAGGGTTTAGGGTTTAGGTTTTCGGGCTTAGGGTTACTGGGTTTGGGGTTAGGGTTTGGGGTAAGGGTTTAGGGTTTTGGGCTTAGAGTTTTTAGCATTTTGGGTTTAGGGTTTAGGGTATAGGGTTTAATGTTTAGGTTTTAGGGTTTAGGTTTTTTGTTTAGGATTTTAGGTTTAGGGTTTAGGGTTTAGGGTTTCGGAGTTTAGGTTTTTGGGTTTAGGTTTTAAGTTTTAGGATTTGCAGTTTAGGGTTTAGGGTATAGGTTTTAGGTTTTAGGGTTTAAGTTTTAGGGTTTAGGGTTTAGGGTTTGGGGTTAGGGTTTTGGGTTTCGGGTTTTGGGGTTTTAGGGTCTATGGTTTAGGGTTTTGGGTTTAGGATTCAGGGTTTAGGGTTAGGGTTTGGGGTTTAGTGTTTAGGGTTACAGGGTGGTTTAGGGTTTTGGGTTTAGGGTTTAGGTTTAGTGTTTAGAGTCTAGGTTTTAGGGTTTAGGGCGTAGGGTTTAGGGTTTAGGGTTTGGGGTTGGGTTCTAAGTTTAGACTTTTGGGTTTAGGGTTTAGGGTTTAGCATTAGTGCTTAGTATTTAGGGTTTGGGGGTTAGGTTTTAGGGTTTAGGGTTTAGGGCTTAGTGCTTAGGGTTAAGGGTTTTAGGGTTTAGGGTTTAGTGCTGTGGTTTAGGGTTTAGTCCTTAGGGTTTAGGGTTTAGGGTTTAGGTTTTAAGGTTTTGGGTTGAGGATTTAGGGTTTAGGGTTTAATGTTTGTGGTTTGGGTTTAGGGTTTAGTGTTGATGGTTTAGGGTTTTGAAATTAGTGTTTTTGGCATAGGGTCTATGGTTTAGGGTGTAGGGTTTAGGGTTTAGGGTTAGGGTTTAGTGTTTAGGATTTCGAGTTTAGGTTTTAGGGTTTAGGGTTTAGGGTTTAAGGTTTAGGGTTTGGGGTTTTGAGCTTAGGGGTTAGTGTTTTAAGGTTTAGGGTTTAGTGCTATGGTTTAAGGTTTGGGGCTTAGGGTTTAGGGTTTTGGGTTTAGGGTTAAAGGTTTGGGGTTTGGGTTTAGGGTTTAGTGTTTAGGATATCGGGTTTAGGGTTTAGGATTTAGGGTTTACGATTTAAGGTTTAGGGTTCAAGGTTTCGAACTTAGGGTTTCGGGCTTTGGGGTTAGGGCTTTAGGGTTTGGGGTTTAAGGTTTTTCGTTTTAGGGTTTAGGTTTCAATTTTATGGCTTAGGGTTTTGGGTTTAGGGTTTAGGGTTTAGGTGTTTATGTTATAGGGTTTAGGTTTTAGGGTTTATGGTTTAGAGTTTGGGGTAAGGGTTTAGGGTTCAGGGTTTGGGATTTAGGGGTTTTAGGGTTTATGGTTTAAGGTTTAGAGTTCAGGGTTTAGGGTTTAGGATTTAGTGTAAACGATTTAGGGGTTAGGGTTTAGTGTTTAGGGTGTTGGGTTTAGTGTTTAAGGTTTACGATTTCGGGTTAAGGGTTTAGGGTTATAAGGTTTAGGTTTTAGGGTTTTGGGTTTAGGGGTTAGGGTTTTGGGTTTAAGGTTTTAGGGTTTAAGGTTTATGGTTTGGGGTTTAGGGTTTAGGGTTTAGGTTTAGGGGATGGGGTTTGGGGTTTAAGGTTTAGGGACTCCGATTTGGGGTTAGTGCTTGGGGTTTGGGTTTTGGGTTTTGGGTTTAAGGTTTGGGGTTTAGGGTTTAGGTGTTTAGGTTTAGGGTTTCGGTTTTAGTTTTTAGGGTATACGATTTAAGGTTTAGGGTTTAGGTGTTTATGTTTTAGAGTTTAGGTTTTAGGGTTTGGGGTTTGGGTTTAAGGTTTTGGGTTTTTGGTTTAGGGTTTAGGGGTTTAAGGGCCTAGGATTGAGGGTTTAGGGTCCAAGGTTTGGGGTTTAGGGTTCAGGGTTTTGGGTTTAGGGTTTAGGGTTTATGGTTTAGGTTTAGTGTTTACGGTTTAGGGTTTAGTGTTTAGGGTTTACGATTTAGGGTTAAGGGTTTAGGGTTTAGGGTCTTAGGTTTAGGGTTTAGGGCTTAGGGGTTTAGGGTTTTAGGGTTTGGTGTTTAAGGTTTTAGGGTTTTAGCGGTTAGTGCCATGGTTTAGAGTTTAAGACTTAGGGTTTAGGGTTTAGGGTTTAGGTGTTTAGGTTTTAGGGCTTAGGGTTTAGGGTTTAGGGTTTAGGGTTTGGGGTATAAGGTTTTGGATTTTGGGTTTAGTGTTTGGGGCTTATGGTTTATGGTTTAGGGTTTTTGGGTTTTGGGTTTGGTGTTTAGGCTTTACGGTTTATGATTTAGGGTTTAAGGTTTAGTGTTTAGGATTTAGGGTTTAGGTTTTTGGGTATTAGGGTTTAGGGTTTTGGGCTTAGGGTTATAGTGGTTAGGGTTTCGGGTTTTGGGTTTTAGGTTTGGGGTTAGGGTTTAGGGTTTAGGTTTCAGGGTTTTTAGGATCTAGGGTTTAGGGTTTATGCTTTGTGGTTTTGGGTTTCGGGTTTAGAGTTAGGGTTTACGATTTTGTGTTTATGGTTTAGGGTCTATGGTTTCGTGTTTAGGCTTCAGGTGTTATGTTTTAGGGTTTTGAATTTTAGGGTTTAGGGTTTAGGTTTTAGGGTTTTGGATTTAGGGTTTATGGTTTAGGGTTTAGGGTTTAGTGCTTAGTATTTTGGCTTTAGGGTTTAGGGTTTTGTTTTTAGGGTTTACGATTTATGGTTTAGGGTTTAGGGCTTAGGGTTTTGGGGTTAGGGTTTAGGGTTTAGGGTTTAGGGTAAGGTTTAGTGTTTATGGTTTAGGGTTTAGGGTTTACGATTTAGGGTTAAGGGTTTAGGGTCTCATGTTTAGGGTTTAGGCCTTAAGTGTTTAGGGTTTAGGGTTTAGGCTTTTAGATTTAGGGTTTATGATTTAGGCTTTTGGGCTTAAGGTTTAGGGTTTAGTGCTTAGTATTTTGGGTTTAGGGTATAGGGTTTTTTTTTTAGGCTTTACGGTTTAGGGTTTCAGGTTTAGGAGTTAGGGTTTAGGGGTTAGGGTTTAGGGTTTAGGGTGTAGGGTTATATGCTTTAGCGTTTCGGGTTTCGGGTTTAGGGTTTAGCATTTTGGGTGAGCGTTTGGGGTTAGGGTTTAGGGTTTAGGGCTTATGGTTTCGGGTTTACGGTTTAGGGCTTAGTGCTTAGTATTTAGGGTTAAAGGTTTAGGGTTTACGATTTGTAATTTATGGTTAAGGTTTAGGGTTTAGGGTCTAGGGTTTACGATTTACGGTTAAGGTTTGGGGTTTAGGGTTTAGGGTTTACATTTTGGGGTTTGAGGATTGGAGTTTAGGGTTTAGTGCCTAGGGTTTAGGGTTTTAGGGTTTCGGGTTTAGTGCTTGGGTTTACGGTTTAGGGCTTAGGGTTTCGGGTTTGGGGTTTAGTTTTTTCGTTTTTGGTTTTAGGGTTTCGGATTTAGGGTTTATTGTTTAGGGTTTTGGGTTATAGGGTTTCAGGTTTAGTGTTTTTGATTTGGGGTTAGGGTTTAGGGTTTAAAGTTTAGCCGTTAGGGTTTAGGGTTTAGGCGTTTTGGTTTTAGGGTTTCGGATTTAGGGTTCTGCATTTAGGGTTTTAGGGTTTTGATTTAGGGTTTAGGGTTTAGGGTTGAGGTTTTAGGTTTAGTTTTTAGTAATTAGGGTTTTGGGTTTAGGGTTTTTGTTTTAGGGTATAAGGTTTAGGGTTTAGGGCTTTGGGTTTAGTGGTTATGGTTTAGGATTTAGGGTTTAGGTTTATAGGCTTTAGGGTTCAGGGTTTTGGATTGGGGTTTTGGTTCAGGGTTTTGGGTTTAGGGTTTTAAGGGTCTTGGGTTTAGGGTTTAGTGTTTAGAGTTTAGAGTTTCGGGTTTAGGGTTTAAGGTTTGGGGTTACGGTTTTGGTTTTGGGTTTAGGGTTTAGGGTTTAGGGTTTAGGTTTACGGTTTAGGTTTACGGTTTAGGGTTTAGGGTTTGCGGTATTGGATTTAAGGTTTAGTGTTTAGTATTTTGGATTTAGGGTTTTGGGTTTTGGGTTTTGGGTTTAGGGTTTAGGATTTAGGGTTTAAGGTTTAGGGTTTAGGGTTTAGTTTTTAATGTTTAGGGTTTAGTTTTTAATGTTTAGGGTTTAGAGTCTTGGGTTTAAGGTGCAGGGTTTAGGTGTTTATGCTTTCGGGTATAGGTTTTAGGTTTTAGGGTTTTCGGTTTGGGGTTTTGGGTTTTTAGGGTCAACGGTTTAGAGGTTTAGGTTTCGGGTTAGGGTTTAGGGTTTATAGTTTAGGGTTTTTGTGTTTAGGTTTGAGCGTTTAGGGTTTAGGGTTTGGGGTCTTGGGTTTTGGATTTAGGGTTTAGGGTTTAAGGTTTAATGTTTAGTATTTAGGGTTTAGGGTTTAGGGTTTAGGGTTTGTGGTTTTAACAGTCTAGGGTTTAGGATTTAGGGTTTGTGGTTAAGGTTTAGGGTTTAGGGTTCAGGGTTTAAGGTTCTGGTCCTTAGCTTTTATGGTTTAATTTTTAGGGTTTAGGGTTTAGGGTTCTAGTCCTTAGCTTTTACGATTTAAATTTTAGGGTTTAGGGTTTAGGGGTTTACGTTTTCGGGTTTATGTTTTAGGGTTAAGGGTTTAGGGTTTAGGGTTTAGGGTTTAAGATTTAGGGTTTAGGATTTAGCGTTTAATATTTAAGGTTTGAGTTTTAGGATTTAGTGTTTAGGGGTTTAGGTTTTCGGGTTTATGTTTTAGGGTTTAGGGTTTAAGGTATAGGGTTTAGGGTTTAGGGTTTATGGTTTTGGGTTTAAGATTTAGGGTTTAGTGTTTAGTGTTTAGTGTTTAGGTTTTGGGGTTTTGGATTTTGGGTTTTGGATTTAGGGTTTAGTGTTTCGGGTTTAGGGCTTAGGGTTTTGGGTTTAGGGTTTTAGGTTTCACGATTTACAATTTAGGGTTTTGGGTTTAAGGTTTACGGTTTATAGGGTTCAGGGTTGAGGGTTTCGAGTTTAGGGTTTTGGGTTTGGGATTAGGGTTTGGGGTTAGTGTTTAGGGTTTAGGGTTTAGGGTTTTTAGGGCCTAGGATTTAGTGTTTAGGGTGGGGATTAGGATTTTGGGTTTAGTGAATAGGTTTTTGGGTTTTGGGTTTTGGGTTTAAGGTTTAGGGCTTAGGGTTTAGGTGCTTATGTTTTAGGGTTTAGTTTTTATTTTTTTGGGGTTTAGGGTTTAGTGTTTAGGTGTTTTTGTGTCTAGGGTCTAGGGTATAGGGTTTAGGGCTTTGGGTTTAGGGTTTAGGGTTTAGAGTTTAGGTGTTTAGGTTTTAGGGTTTAGGTTTTATGGTGTAGGGTTTAGGGTTTAGGCTTTAGGGTTTTGGATTAGGGTTTACGTTCTAGTGTTTTGGGTTTTTGGGGTCTAGGGTTTGGGGTTTAGGGTTTAGGGTTTTGGGTTTGGGGTTTTGGGTTTAGGGTTTAGGGTTCAGGGTTTAGGGCTTAGGGTTATAGGGTCTAGGGTTTTGGGCTTAGGGTTATAGGGTTCTGGGTTAAGGGTTTGGGGTTTAGGGTTTAGGGTTTAGGGTTTGTGGTTAGGGTTTGAGGGTAGGTTTTAGGATTTAGGGTTTAGGTGTTTAGGTTTTAGGGTTTAAATTTTAGGGTTTAGGGTTTACGATTTAGGGTTTACGGTTTACGGTTTAGTGTTTTGGATTAAGTGTTTAGGTTTTAGGGTATTAGGGTATGGGGTTTAGGGTTATAGGGTTTAGGGCTTGGGGTTAGGGGTTAGGGTTTAGTTCTTAAGGTTTTTAGTGTCGAGTGCTTTGGGTTTATTGTTTAGGGTTTAGTGTTTAGGGTTTACAGTTAGGGTTTAGGGTTTAGTGTTTAGGGTTTATGGTCTTGGGTTTCGAGTTTAGGGTTTAGGTGTTTAGATTTTAGGGTTTAGGGTTTAGGATTTGGGGTTTAGGGTTTAGGGTTTACGGTTTTGGATTTAAGGTTTAGGGTTTAAGGTTTACGATTTTGGATTTAAGGTTTAGGGTTTGGGGTTTAGTGTTTAGTAGTCAGGGTTTATGGTTGAGGGTTTAGGGTTTTGGATTTAAGGTTTAGGATTTAGGGTTTAGGGCTTTGGGTTTAGGGGTTTGGGTTTTGGGTTTATGGTTTAGGGTTATAGGGTTTAGGGACTTTAAGGCCTAGGGTTTAGTGTTTTGGGTTTAGAGTTTATGGATTATGGTTTAGGGTTTAGAACTTGGCGCTTAAGGTTTAGGGTTTGGGGTTTAGGGTTTTGGGTTTTGGGTTTTGGGTTAGGCTTTGTGTTTAGAGCTTAGGGTTTAGGGTTTAGGGTTTAGGGTTTAGGGTATAGGGTTTAAGGTTTACGGTTTACGGTTTTGGAGTTACGGTTTAGGGTTTTAGGATTTTGGGTTTAGTGCTTTGGTATAGGGTTTGGGGCTTAGTGTTTAGGGTTTAGGGTTTAGGTTTTAGCATTTAAGGTTTAGGGTTTAGGGTTTAGGGTACTAGGGTTTATGGTTTAGCGTTTCGAGTTTAGGGTTTAGGGTTTAGGTTTTAGGGTTTAGGTTTTGCGGTTTAGGGTTTAGGGTTTTACTGTCTTGGGTTTAGGGTATGGGGTTTTGGGCTTAGGGTTTAGGGTTTAGGGTTTAGGCTTAGGGTTTAGGGGTTTAGGTTTTGGGTTTAGGTTTTATGGTGTAAGGTTTAGAGTTTAGTGTTTAGTTCTTTTTGTGTCTAGGGTCTAGGGTATAGGGTTTACGGCTTAGGGTTTAGGGTTTTGGGTTTATGGTGTAGGGTTTAGGGTTTTGGGTTAGTGTTTTGGATTAGGATTTACGATTTAGTGTTCCGGGTTTTTGGGGTCTAGGGTTTGGGATTTAGGGTTTTGGGTTTTGGGTTTGGGGTTTAGGATTTAGGATTTTGGGCTCAGGGTTTTCGGTTTAAGGTTATAGGGTCTAGGGTTTAGGGCCTAGGGTAGTAGGGTTCATGGTTTAGGGTTTTAGGTTTAGGGTTTAGGGTTTGTGGTTAGGGTTTAGGGTTAGGTTTTAGGGTTTAGGGTTTTTAGGGTCTAGGGTCTAGGGTTTAGGTGTTTAGGTTTTAAGGTTTAAATTTTAGGGTTTAGGGTTTAGGATTTAGGGTTTAGGGTTTAGTGTTTAGGATTAAGGGTTTAGGTTTTAGGGTATTAGGGTTTAGGGTTTAGGGTTAAGGGTTTAAGGTTTAGGGTTATAGGGTTTTGGGTTTGAGGTTAGGGTTTAGGGTTTAGGTTTTAGGGTTTTTAGTGTCTAGAGCTTAGGGTTTATTGTTTAGGGTTTAGGGGTTAGGGATTAGGGTTTAGTGTTTAGGGTTTATGGTTTTGGGTTGCGAGTTTAAGGTTTAGGTATTTAGGTTTTAGGGTTTAGGTTTTTGGGTTTAGGGTTTAGGATTTAGGGTTTAGTGTTTACGATTTTGGATTTATGGTTTAGGGTTTAGGCTTTTAGGGTTTAGGGTTTAGGGTTTAGGGTTTAGTGTTTAGTATTCAGGGTTTAGGGTTTAGGGTTTAGGGTTTAGGGTTTAGGGTTTAAGGTTTAGGGTTCCGAGTTTAGGGTTTAGGGTTTAGGGTTTAGGGTTTAGCTTCATAGGTTTTTTGGTTTATGGTTTCGGGTTTACGGTTTAGTGGTTTGAGTTAGGGTTTGTGTTTTGGGTTTTGGGTTTTTAGGGTCTTGGGTTTTGGGTTTAGTGTTTAGGGTTTAGGGTTTAGGGTTTAGGGTTTTCGGTTTGGGTTTTGCGTTTAGGGCTTAGGATTTAGGGTTTAGGGTTTAGGGTATAGGAATTAAGGTTTAGGGTTTACGGTTTAGGCCTTACGGTTTAGGGTTTTAGGGTTTTGGGTTTAGTGCTTCGGTATAGGGTTTGGGGCTATGGGTTTAGGGTTTTTGTTTTTCGTTTTTGTCTTTAGGGTTTAGGTTTTAGCGTTCAGGGTTTAGGGTTTTACGTTTAGGGTTTAGGCTTAGTCTTAGGGTTTAGGGTTTAGGGTTAATTTTAGGGTTTAGGGTTTTATGGTTTATGGTTTAGGGTTTAGGGTTTAGGTTTAGGGTTTGGGGTATAGGGTTTAGGGCCTCGGGTTTTGAGTTCGGGTTTTGTTTTAGGGTTTAGGGTTTAGTTGGTTTGGGTTTAGGGTTTATTCGTTAAGATTTAGGGTTTAGGGTTTTGGGTTTGGGGTTTAAAGTTTAGCGTTAAGGTTTAGGGTTTAGGGCTTAAGGCTTAGGGTTTAGGGTTTTTAGTTCAGGGTTTAGGGTTTGGGCTTCGGGTTTGGGGTTTAGTGTTTAGGGTTTAGGGTTTCGTGTTCGGTGTTAGGGTTTGGTGTTAGTGTAGAGGGTTTAGGGTTTAAGGTTTAGGGTGTAGGGTTTAGGGTTTTGGGTTTAGTGGGTTAGGGTTTAGGATTTTGTTTTTAGGGTTTAGGGTTTAGAGATTTGGGTTTAGGGTTTAGGGTTAAGGATTTTCGGGTAGGTGTTCTGATTTTAAGGTTTAGGTTTTAGGGTTTAGGGTTTAGGGTTTAGCGTTTAGGGTTTTCGGCTTAGGGTTTCGGATTTAAGGTTTACGGTTTTAGGGTTTTGGGTTTAGTGTTTAGCGTTTAGGGTTTTGTGTTTAGTATTTAGGGTAGAGTTTGGGGTTAAAGGTTTATGGTTTGGGCATTAGGTTTAGGGTTTTCAGGTTTAGGGTTTGGGGTTTAAGGTTTATAGTTTAGTGCTTACGGTTTTGGGTTCTGTGTTTTAGGTTTAGTGTTTATGTTGTAGGGTTTTGGGTGGTTTAGGGTTTAGGGCTTAGGGTTTTAGGTTTTTTGGTTTAGGGTTTAGGGTTTAGGGTTTAAGGTTAAGGGTTTAGGGTTTCAGGTTTAGGGTTTTGGGTTTGGCGTTAGGGTTTTGGATTAGGGTTTCGGCTTTAGGGTTTTTAGGCTCTAGGGTTTAGTGTTTAGGGTTTAGGCTTTAGTGTTTAGGGTTTAAGGTTTTGGGGTTAGTATTTAGGGATTAGGGTTTAGGGTTTAGGTTTGTAGGTTTTAGGGTTTAGGGTTGAGCGTTTAGGGTTTGGGGTTTAGGGTTTTGGTGTTTAGGTTTTAGGGTTTAGGTCATAGGGGGTAAGGTTTGGGGTTTTGGTTTAGGGTTCAGGGTTTAGGGTTTTAGATTTAGTGTTTAAGGTTTAGGGTTTAGTGTTTTGTATTTAGGGTTTGGGCTTAGGGTTAGAGGTTTGGGTTTAGGGTTTAGGGTTTAGGGTTTCGGGTTTAGGGTTTGGCATTAAGGTTTTGTGTTAGGGTTTAAGGTTTAGGGTTTAGCGTTTAGGGTTTAGGGTTTTGGATTTAGGGTTGAAGACTTAGGGTTTTGGGTTTAGGGTTTAGGGTTTAGTGCTTTGGGTTTTGCGTTATAGGGCTTAGGTTTTAGGGTTTCCGGTTTAGGGTTTAGCGTTTAGGGTATAGGTTTAGGGATTGGGGTTAGTGTTTTGGGTTTAGTGTTAAGGGTTTACGGTTTGGGTTTTTCGTATTTGGTTTTAGGGTTTAGTATTTAGGGTTTAGGGTTTTGGGTTTTGGGTTATTGGGTTTGGGGTTTTGGGTTTTGGGATTGGGGTTAGGGTTTAGTTTTTAGGGTTTAGGAGTTAGGATTTAGGGTGTAGGGTTTAAGGTTTAGGATTTAGGTTTTATGGTTTAGGGTTTAAGATTTAGGATTTAGTGCTTAGGTTTAGGCTTTAGGGTTTTGGGTTTATAGTTTTGGGTTTTGCGTTTAGGTGTTTAGGTTTTGGCGTCTAGGTTTTAGGGTTTTGGGTTTTGGGTTTAGGGTTTAAGGTTTAGGGTTTTAGGTTTAGGATTTTGGGTTTAGGGTTTTGGGTTTAGGTTTTAAGGTTTGGTGTTTAGTATTTAGGGTTGAGGGTTTATGGTTTTGGGTTTAAGGTTTGAGATTTAGGGCTTGGGGTTTAGGGTTTAGGGCTTAGGATTTCGAATTTAGGGTTATAGGGTTTTGGGTTTAGTGTTTAGGGTTTAGGGTTTGGGGTTTTGGGTTAGGGTTTAGGGTTTTTTTTGTAGGGTTTAGGGTCTACGGTTTAGGGTTTCGGGTTTAGGGTTTAGGGTTTACATTTTAGGGTTCAGGCGTTTAGGTTTATGGGTTTAAATTTTAAGGCTTAGGGTTGAGGATTTAAGGTTTAGGGTCTAGTGTTTAGAAGTTAGGGTTTAGTGTTTTGGGTATTAGGGCTTAGGGTTTAGGGTTTAGGGTTTAGGTTTTAGGGTTTTTCGGGTCTACGGTTTAGGATTTAAGGTTTAAGGTTTAAGGTTAAGGATTTAGGGTTTAGTGCCAGGATTTAGGGTTTAGTGCCAGGATTTACGGTTTAGTGTTTAGGGTTTAGGGTTTATGTGTTTAGGTTTTAGGGTTTAGGTTTTTGGGTTGAAGGTTTAGGGTTTAGGGTTTAATGTTTAGTATTTAGGGCTTAGGATTTAGGGTTTACAGTTTAGGGTTGAGGGTTCACGATTTACGATTTACAATTTAGGGTTTAGGGTTTAAGGTTTCGGGTTTTGGGTTTTGGGTTTGGGGTTAGGGTTCGAAGTTTGGCTTTATGGTTTAGGGTTTAGAGTTTTTAGGGTCTAGGGTTTAGGGTTTAGGGTTTAGGGTAGGGTTTATGGTTTAGGGTTTAGTGTTTAGGGTTTATGGTTTAGGGTTTAGGGTTTGGGCTTTAGGTGTTTCGGTTTGAGGGTTTTTGTTTTAGGTTTTAGGGTTTAGGGTTTATGGTTTAAAGTTTTTAGGGTATAGGGTTTTGAGTTTAGTGTTTAGGATTAAGGTTTTAGCGTCTGGTGTTTAGGATTTAGGGTTTACGATTTCGTGTTTTGGGTTTCGAGTTTGGGGGTTGGATTAGGAGTTAGGGCTTAGGGTTTAGGGTGTAGGGTTTTTATCATCTAAGGAATAGGGTTTAGGGTTTAGTGTTTAGGGTTTAGGATTTAGGTGGTTAGGGTTTAGGGTTTAGCGTTTTGGGATTAGGGTTTACGGTTTAGGTTTTCAGGTTTGGGTTTAAGGTTTAGGATTTAGGGTTTTTAGAGTCTAGGGCTTAGGGTTTGGGGTTTTGGGTTTAGGGTTCAGGGTTTAGGGTTCAGGTTAGGGGTTTATGGTTTAGGGTTTAGGGTTTTGTGTTTACGGTTTAGGGTTTAGGATTTGGATTTTGGATTTAGGGTTTAGGGTTTAGGGTTTAGGGTTTAGTGTGTAGGGTTTGGGGTTTACGGTTTATGTGTTATGGTTTAGGGATTAGGGTTTAGGGCTTTGGGTTTATGGTTTAGGGTCTAGGGTTTTCGTTTTTGGGTTTAAGGGTTTAGGTTTAGTTGTTAGGGTTTAGGGTTTAGTGTTTAGTGTTTAGGGTTTAGAGTTTAGGGTTTAGGGTTAGGGTTTAGGGTTTAGTGCTTAGGGTTTAGGGTCTAGGGTTTAGGGTTTTGGGTTTAGAGTTTAGGGTTTAGGTGTTTAGGTTTTACGGTTTTGGGTTTAGGGTTAGGATTTAGGGTTTAGGGTTTGTGTTTTAGGGTTTTGGATTTAGGGTTTGGGGTTTAGGGGTTAGGGCTTAGGGTTTAGGGTTTGAGTTTTTTGGGTCTATGGTTTACGGTTTAGGGTATAGGGTTTGGGGTTTGGGTTTAGTGTATAGGGTTTTGGGTTTAAGGTTCAGGGTTTTGGGTTTTTGTGTTTAGGTTTTAGGGTTTATGTTTTAGGGCTTAGAGTTTAGAGTTTAGGGTTTTGGAATTAGAGTTTAGGGTTTAGGGGTTAGTTTTAAGTGTTAAAGTTTAGGCTTTAGGGTTTTAGGATTTAGGTTTTACGGTTTAGGGTTTAGGGTTTAGGTTTAGGGTTTAGGGTTTTAGTTTTGGTGTTAGGATTCGGGGTTAGGGCTTAGGGTTTTTAGGGTAAGGGGCTTAGGATTCAGGGTTTAGTGTTTAGGGTTTAGGGTTTAGGTTTTAGGATTATAGTGTTTAGGGTTTCGGGTTTAGGGTTCAGGGTTTAGGGTTAAGGTTTAGGGTTTAGGGTTAAGGGTTTTTAGGGTATAGGGTTTGGGGATTAGGGTTTAGGGTTTAGGTTTTAGGGTTTAGGGTTTAGTGTTTAGGATTTAGGATTTAGGGTTTAGGGTTTAGGCTTTAGGGTTTAGGTTTTTTAGTTTAGGCTTTAGGATTTAGGTTTTGGGGTTTAGGGTTTAGGGTTTAGGGTTCAGGGTTTTGGATTTAGGGTCTAGGGTTTTAGGGTTTAGGGTTTAGGGTTAAGGGCTTGGGGGTAACTGTTTAGGTTTTAGGGTTTAGGGTTTAGGGTTTAGGGTTTAGGGTTTTAGGATATAGGGTTTAGGGTTTAGTGTTTAGTATTTAGGGTTTAGGGTTTGTGGTTTAGGGTTTTGGGTTATGGGTTTGTGGTTTGTGGCATAAGGTTTAGGGTTTTAGGGTTTAAGGTGTAGGGTTATCGGATTTTGGGTTATCGGGTTTAGGGTTTAGGGTTTGGGTTTAGTGTTTAAGGTTGAGATTTTTTGGTTTAATGTTTAGGGTTTTAGCCTTAGAGTTTAGGGTTTAGGGTTTAGAGTTTACGGTTTAGGGTTTATGGTTTCAGGTTTTGGGTTTTGGGTTTGGGGTTAGGGTTTTGGTTTAGGGTAAAGTTTTAGGGTTTAGGGTTCTTAGGGTCTAGGGTTTAGGGTTTAGACTTTAGGGTTTTTGGTTTAGATTTTAGGGTTTAAGGTTTAAGGTTTAGGTGTTTATGTTTTAAGGTGAAGGTTTTGGTTTTAGGGTTTTAGGGTTTAGGGTTTAGTGTTTAGGGTTTTGGTTTTGGGGTTTTGGTGTTTAGGTTTTAGGGTTTAGGTTTTTGGGTTTAGTGTTTAGGTTTAGGGTTTAGGGTCTCAGATTTAGAGTTTAGGTTTAGGGATTAGGGTTTTGTGTTTAGTATTTAAGGTTTAGGGTTTAAGATTTTGGGTTTTGGGTTTAGGGTTATGGGGTTCAGGTTTTTGGGTTTCGGGTTTAGGGTTTGGGGTTTAGGGTTGGGGTTTTGGGGTTTGGGTTGGAAGTTATGGTTTGGGGTTAGGGTTTAGGGTTTTTAAGGTCAATGGTTTAGGGTTTAGGGTTTGCGGTTTAGAGTTTGGGGTTAGGGTTTTGGGTTTAGGGTTTAGTGTTTAGGGTTTAGGGTTTAGGGTTTAGGGTTTCTGTGTTTAGTTTTTAGGGTTTAGGGTTTAGTGTTTAGGGTTTAGGGTTTAGGGTTTGGGGGGTTTAGGTTTTCGATTTTAGTTTTTAGGGTTTAGGGTTTAGGGTTTAGTGGGTTAGAGTTTAGTGTTTAGGGCTTATGATTTAGGGTTTTGAGTTTAGGGTTTAGGGTCTAGGGTTAAGGGTTTGGGGGTAGGTGTTTAGATTTTTGGGTTTAGGGTTAGGGTTTTGGGTTTAGAGTTTAGGGTCTAGGGTTTTGGATTTTGGGTTTAGGGCTTAGGGTTTTAGCGTTTAGGGTTTACGGTTTAGTGTTTAGTGTTTAGTATTTAGGATTTAGGGTTTGGGGTTTAGGGTTTTGGGTTAAGGGTTTATGGTTTAGGGCATAGGATTTATGATTATAGGGTTTAGGGTTTGGGGTTTAGGGTTTAGCGTTATAGGGTTTTGGGTTTTGCGTTTTTGGTTTTTGGTTTAGGGTTATAGGGTTTTAGGGTTTAGGGCTTGGGGCTTATGGTTTAGCATTTAGGGTTTTAGGTTTTATGGTTTAGGGTTTAGGGATTAGGGTTTAAGGTTGCAGGGTTTAGGGTTTAGGTTTTCGGGCTTTGGGTTGCAGGGTTTGGGGTTAGGGTGTGGGGTAAGGGTTTAGGGTTTTGGGCTTAGAGTTTTTAGCATTTTGGGTTTAGGGTTTAGGGTATAGGGTTTAATGTTAAGGTTTTAGGGTTTAAGTTTTTTGTTTAGGATTTTAGGTTTAGGGTTTAGGGTTTAGGGTTTCTGAGTTTCGGTTTTTGGGTTTAGGTTTTAAGTTTTAGGGTTTACAGTTTAGGGTTTACGGTATAGGTTTTAGGTTTTAGGGTTTAAGTTTTTGGGTTTAGGGTTTAGGGTTTGGGGTTAGGGTTTAGGGTTTTGGGTTTTGGGGTTTTAGGGTCTATGGTTTAGGGTTTTAGGTTTAGGATTCAGGGTTTAGGGTTAGGGTTTGGGGTTTAGTGTTTAAGGTTACAGGGTGGTTTAGGGTTTTGGGTTTAGGGTTTACGTTTAGTGTTTAGAGTCTAGGTTTTAGGGTTTAGGGCGTAGGGTTTCGGGTTAAGGGTTTGGGGTTGGGTTCTGAGTTTAGGCTTTTGGGTTTAGGGTTTAGGGTTTAGCATTAGTGCTTAGGATTTAGGGTTTGGGGGTTAGGTTTTAGGGTTTAGGGTTTAGAGCTTAGTGCTTAGGGTTAAGGGTTTTAGGGTTTAGGGTTTAGGGTTTAGGGTTTAAGGTTTTAGGTTGAGGATTTAGGGTTTAAGGTTTAATGTTTGTGGTTTGGGTTTGGGGTTTAGTGTTGATGGTTTAGGGTTTTGAGTTTAGTGTTTTGGGCATAGGGTCTATGGTTTAGGGTGTAGGGTTTTGGGTTTAGGGTTAGGGTTTAGTGTTTGGGATTTCGAGTTTAGGTTTTAGGGTTTAGGGTTTAGGGTTCAAGGTTTAGGGTTTGGGGTTTAGAGCTTAGGGGTTAGTGTTTTAAGGTTTAGGGTTTAGTGTTATGGTTTAAGGTTTGGGGCTTAGAGTTTAGGGTTTTGGGTTGAGGGTTAAGGGTTTGGGGTTTGGGTTTAGGGTTTAGTGTTTAGGGTTTAAGGTTTAGGGTTTAGGATTTGGGGTTTAGGATTTAAGGTTTAGGGTTCAAGGTTTAGGGCTTAGGGTTTCGGGCTTTGGGGTTAGGGCTTTAGGGTTTGGGGTTTAAAGTTTTGTGTTTTAGTGTTTAGGTTTCAATTTTATGGTTTAGTGTTTTGGGTTTAGGGTTTAGGGTTTAGGTGTTTATGTTATAGGGTTTAGGTTTTAGGGTTTATGGTTTAGAGTTTGGGGTTAGGGTTTAGGGTTTAGGGTTTGGGATTTAGGGGTTTTAGGGTCTAGGGTTTAAGGTTTAGAGTTCAGGGTTTCGGGTTTAGGGTTAGGATTTAGGGTTTAGTGTTTTCGATTTAGGGGTTAGGGTTTAGTGTTTAGGGCGTTGGGTTTAGTGTTTAGTGTTTAAGGTTTGCGATTTCGGGTTAAGGGTTTAGGGTTATAAGGTTTTGGTTTTAGGGTTTCGATTTTAGGGTTTAGGGTTTAGGGGTTAGGGTGTTAGGGTTTTGGGTTTAAGGTTTTAGGGTTTTAGGGTTTAGTGCTAGGTTTTAGAGTTTAGGGCTTGGCGTTTGGGGTTTAGGGTTTAGGTGTTTAGGTTTTAGGGTTTAGGGTTTAGGGTTTAGGGTATAGGGTTTTGGATTTTGGGTTTTGGGTTTAGGGTTTAGGGTTTAGGGTTTAGGGTTTTAGGGTTTAGGGTTTAGAGTTAGGGTTTTAGTTTTTGGGGTTTATGGTTTTAGGGTTATAGGGTTTAGTGATAGGGTTTAAGGTTTAGGGCTTAGGTTTTAGGGACTAGGGTTTAGGTGTTTTGGTTTTACGGTTTAGGGTTTAGGGTTTAGGGTTTTGGGTTTAGGGTATAGGGTATAGGGTTTGGGATTTAAAGCTTAAGGTTTAGGGCTTAGGGTTTAGGGTTTGGGGTTTTAGGGTTTAGGGTTTAGCATTTTGGGTTTAGGGTTTAGGCTTATAGGCTTTAGCGTTTTGAGTTTTGGGTTTAGGTGTTTAGGTTTTCAGGATTATTTTTGAGGGTTTAGGGTTTAGGGTTTTGGGTTAGTTTTAGGGTTTAGGGTTTTAGGGTTTATGGTTTGGGGTTTAGGGTTTAGGGTTTAGGTTTAGGGGTTGGGGTTTGAGGTTTAGGGTTTAGGGACTCTGATTTGGGGTTAGTGCTTGGGGCTTGGGTTTAAGGTTTAGGGTTTTGGGTTTAAGGTTTAGGGTTTAGGGTTTAGGTGTTTAGGTTTAGGGTTTAGGTTTTAGTTTTTATGGTTTACGATTTAGGATTTAGGGTTTAGGTGTTTACGTTTTAGGGTTTAGGGTTTGGGTTTAGGGTTTTGGGTTTTTCGTCTAGAGTTTAGGGTTTAGGGTCCAAGGTTTGGGGTTTAGGGTTCAGGGTTTTGGGTTTAGGGCTTATTGTTTAGGGTTTAGGGTTTAGGGTTTAGGTTTAGTATTTACGGTTTAGGGTTTAGTGTTTAGGGTTTAGGGTTTATGATTTAGGGTTAAGGGTTTAGGGTTTAGGATCTTAGGTTTAGGGTTTTCGGCTTAGGGGGTTAGGGTTTTAGGGTTTGGGGTTTAAGGTTTTAGGGTTTTAGCGGTTAGTGCCATGGTTTAGAGTTTATGGCTTAGGATTTAGAGTTTAGGGTTTAGGTGTTTAAGTTTTTGGGCTTAGGGTTTAGGGTTTTGGGTTTAGGGTTTGGGGTATAAGGTTTTGGATTTTGGGTTTAGTGTTTGGGGCTTATGGTTTATGGTTTAGGGTTTTTGGGTTTACGGTTTAGTGTTTAGGCTTTACGATTTATGATTTAGGGTTTAGGGTTTAATGTTTAGGATTTAGGGTTTAGGTTTTTGGGTATTAGGGTTTAGGGTTTTGGGCTTAGGGTTATAGGGTTTAGGGTTTCAGGTTTTGGGTTTTGGGTTTGGGGTTAGTGTTTTGGGTTTAGGTTTCAGGGTTTTTAGGATCTAAGGTTTAGGGTTTATGGTTTAAGGTTTTGGGTTTCGGGTTTAGAGTTAGGGTTTACGGTTTTGTGTTTATGGTTTAGGGTCTATGGTTTTGGGTTTAGGCTTCAAGTGTTAGGTTTTAGGGTTTAGAATTTTAGGGTTTAGGGTTTAGGTTTTAGGGTTTTGGATTTAGGGTTTATGGTTTAGGCTTTAGCGCTTAGGGTTTAGGGTTTAGTGCTTAGTATTTTGGGTTTAGGGTTTAGGGTTTTGTTTTTAGGGTATACGATTTATTGTTTAGGATTTAGGGCTTAGGGTTTTGGGGTGAGGGTTTAGGGTTTAGGGTTTAGGGTTTAGGTTTAGTGTTTATGGTTTAGGGTTTAGTGTTTAGGGTTTAGGGTTTACGATTTAGGGTTAAGGGTTTAGGGTTTAGGGTTTAGGGTTTAGGGTCTCGTGTTTAGGGTTTAGGGCTTAAAGGTTTAGGGTTTAGGGTTTAGGCTTTTAGATTTAGGGTTTATGATTTAGGCTTTTGGGCTTAGGGTTTAGGGTTTAGTGCTTAGTATTTTGGGTTTAGGGTATAGGGTTTTTTTTTTAAGCTTTACGGTTTAGGGTTTCAGGTTTAGGAGTTAGGGTTTAGGGGTTAGGGTTTAGGGTTTGGGGTGTAGGGTTATATGCTTTGGCGTTTTGGGTTTTGGGTTTAGCATTTCAGGTTAGCATTTGGGGTTAGGGTTTAGGGTTTAGGGCTTATGGTTTTGGGTTTAAGGTTTAGGGCTTAGTGCTTAGTATTTAGGGTTAAGGGTTTAGGGTTTACGGTTTACAATTTATGGTTAAGGTTTAGGGTTTAGGGTTTAGGGTTTAGGGTCTAGGGTTTACGATTTACTGTTAAGGTTTAGGGTTTAGTGTTTAGGGTTTACGTTTTGGGGTTTGAGGATTGGAGTTTATGGTTTAGTGCCTAGGGTTTAGGGTTTTAGGGTTTTGGGTTTAGTGCTTGGGTTTACGGTTTAGGGCTTAGGGTTTAGGGTTTGGGGTTTAGTTTTTTCGTTTTTGGTTTTAGGGTTTCGGATTTAGGGTTTATTGTTTAGGGTTTTGGGTTATAGGGTTTCGAGTTTAGTGTTTTGGATTTGGGGTTAGGGTTTAGGGTTTAAAGTTTAGCGGTTAGGGTTTAGGGTTTAGGATTTAGGATTTAGGGCTTAGGGTTTAGTGCCTAGGGTTTAGGGTTTAGGGTTTATTGTTTAGGGTTTAGGTGTTTTGGTTTTAGGGTTTTGGATTTAGGGTTCTGGATTTAGGGTTTTAGGTTTTTGATTTAGGGTTTAGGGTTTAGAGTTAAGGTTTTAGGTTTAGTTTTTAGGAATTAGGGTTTAAGGTTTAGGGTTTAGGGCTTTGGGTGTAGTGGTTAGGGTTTAGGATTTAGGGTTTTGGTTTATAGGTTTTAGGGTTTAGGGTTTCGGATTGGGGATTTGGTTTAAGGTTTTGGGTTTAGGGTTTTTAGGGTCTTGGGTTTACGGTTTAGTGTTTAGAGTTTAGGGTTTCGGGTTTAGGGTTTAAGGTTTGGGGTTACGGTTTTGGTTTAGGGTTTAGGGTTTAAGGTTTAGGGTTTTTATGGTCTAGGGTTTAGCTTATTGGGTTTATGGTTTAGGGTTTAGGGTTTAGGTTTAGGGTTTAGGGTTTAGGGTTTAGGGTTTGCGGTATTGGATTTAGTGTTTAGTGTTTAGGGTTTAGGGTTTAGGGTTTAGTGTTTAGTATTTTGGGTTTAGGGTTTTGGGTTTTAGGTTTAGGGTTTAGGGTTTAGGATTTAGGGTTTAAGGTTTAGGGTTTAGGGTTTAGTTTTTAATGTTTAGGGTTTAGGGTCTTGGGTTTAGGGTGTAGGGTTTAGGTGTTTATGCTTTTGGGTATAGGTTTTAGGTTTTAGGGTTTTGGGTTTGGGGTTTTGGCTTTTTAGGGTCAACGGTTTAGAGGTTTAGGTTTCGGGTTTGGGTTTAGGGTTTATGGTTTAGGGTTTTTGTGTTTAGGTTTTAGCGTTTAGTGTTTAGGGTTTAGGATCTTGGGTTTTGGATTTAGGGTTTACGGTTTAGGGTTTAGGGTTTAATGTTTAGCATTTACGGTAAGGGTTTAGGGTTTAGGGTTTGTGGTTTTAACAGTCTAGGATTTCAGGTTTAGGGTTTAGGATTTAGGGTTTGTGGTTAAGGTTTAAGGTTTAGGGTTCAGGGTTCAAGGTTCTGGTCCTTAGCTTTTACGGTTTAATTTTTAGGGTTTAGGGTTTAGGGTTTAGGGTTTAAGATTTAGGGTTTAGGATTTAGCGTTTAATATTTAGGGTTTGAGGTTTAGGATTTAGTGTTTAGGGGTTTAGGTTTTTGGGTTTATGTTTTAGGGTTTAGGGTTTAGGGTTTAGGGTTTAGGGTTTATGGTTTTGGGTTTAAGATTTAGGGTTTAGTGTTTAGTGTTTAGTGTTTAGTGTTTAGGTTTTGGGGTTTTAGATTTTGCGTTTTGGGTTTAGGGTTTGGGGTTTAGGATTTAGGGTTTAATGTTTCGGGTTTAGGGCTTAGGGTTTTGGGTTTTGGGTTTTAGGTTTCATGGTTTACGATTTAGGGTTTTGGGTTTAAGGTTTAGGGTTTATAGGGTTCAGGGTTTAGGGTTTCGAGTTTAGGGTTTTGGGTTTGGGATTAGGGTTTGGTGTTATTGTTTAGGGTTTTTAGGGTCTAGGATTTAGTGTTTAGGGTGGGGATTAGGATTTTGGGTTTAGTGAATAGGGTTTTGGGTTTGGGGTTTTCGGTTTTGGGTTTAGGGCTTAGGGTTTAGGTGCTTATGTTTTAGGGTTTAGGTTTTATTGTTTTGGATTTAGGGTTTAGTGTTTAGGTGTTTTTGTGTCTAGGGTCTAGGGTATAGGGTTTAGGGCTTAGGGTTTAGGGTTTAGGGTTTAGTGTTTAGGTGTTTAGGTTTTAGGGTTTAGGTTTTATGGTGTAGGGTTTAGCGTTTAGGCTTTAGGGTTTTAGATTAGGGTTTACGATCTAGTGTTTTGGGTTTTTGGGGTCTAGGGTTTGGGGTTTAGGGTTTAGGGTTTTGGGTTTGGGGTTTTGGGTTTGGGGTTTAGGGTTCAGGGTTTAGGGCTTAGGGTTATAGGGTCCAGGGTTTTGCGCTTAGGGTTATAGGGTTCTGGGTTACGGGTTTCAGGTTTAGGGTTTAGGGTTTAGGGTTTGTGGTTAGGGTTTGAGGGTAAGTTTTAGGATTTAGGGTTTAGGTTTTAGGGTTTAAATTTTAGGGTCTAGGGTTTACGATTTAGGGTTTAGGGTTTATGGTTTAGTGTTTTGGATTAAGTGTTTAGGTTTTAGGGTATTAGGGTTTGTGGTTTAGGGTTTAGGGTTTAGTGTTAAAGGTTTAAGGTTTAGGGTTATGGGGTTTAGGGTTTGAGGTTAGGGGTTAGGGTTTAGGTTTTAAGGTTTTTAGTGTCTAGTGCTTTGGGTTTTTTGTTTAGGGTTTAGTGTTTAGGGTTTACGGTTAGGGTTTAAGGTTTAGTGTTTAGGGTTTATGGTCTTGGGTTTCGAGTTTAGGGTTTAGGGTTTTAGGTTTTAGGGTTTAGGGTTTAGGGTTATGATTTGGAGTTTAGGGTTTAGGGTTTACGATTTTGGATTTAAGGTTTAGGGTTTAAGGTTTACAGTTTTGGATTTAAGGTTTAGGGTTTAGGGTTTAGTGTTTAGTAGTCAGGGTTTATGGTTGAGGGTTTAGGGTTTAGGGTTTCAGGTTTAAGGTTTAGGGTTTAGGGCTTTGGGTTTAGGGGTTTGGGTTTTGGGTTTATGGTTTAGGGTTATAGGGTTTAGGGATTTTAAGGCCTAGGGTTTAGTGTTTTGGGTTTAGGGTTTGTGGATTATGGTTTAGGGTGTAGAACTTGGCGCTTAAGGTTTAGGGTTTGGGGTTTAGGGTTTAGGGTTTAGGGTTTTGGGCTAGGGTTTTGTGTTTAGAGCTTTGGGTTTGTGGTTTAGGGTTTAGGGTTTAGGGTTTAGGGTATGGTGTTTAAGGTTTAGGGTTTACGGTTTTGGAGTTACGGTTTAGGGTTTTTGGGTTTTGGGTTTAGTGCTTTGGTATAGGGTTTGGGGCTTAGTGTTTAGGGTTTAGGGTTTAGGTTTTAGCGTTTAAGATTTAGGGTTTTAGGTTTAGGGTTTAGGGTTTATGGTTTGGGGTTTCGAGTTTATGGTTTAGGGTTTAGGTTTTAGGGTTTAGGGTTTAGGCTTTTACTTTCTTGGGTTTAGGGTATAGGGTTTTGGGCTTAGGGTTTAGGGTTTAGGGTTTAGGCTTAGGGTTTAGGTGTTTAGGTTTTGGGGTTTAGGTTTTGCGGTGTAAGGTTTAGGGTTTAGTGTTTAGTTGTTTTTGTGTCTAGGGTCTAGGGTATAGGGTTTAGGGCTTAGGGTTTAGGGTTTTGGGTTTATGGTTTAGGGTTTAGGGTTTTGTGTTAGTGTTTTGGATTAGGATTTACGATTTAGTGTTCCGGGTTTTTGGGGTCTAGGGTTTGGGATTTAGGGTTTTGGGTTTTGGGTTTGGGGTTTAGGATTTAGGATTTTGGGTTCAGGGTTTTCGGCTTAAGGTTATAGGGTCCAGGGTTTAGGGCCTACGGTAATAGGGTTCAGGGTTTAGGGTTTCAGGTTTAGGGTTTAGGGTTTAGGGTTTGTGGTTAGGGTTTAGGGTTAGGTTTTAGGGTTTGGGGTTTTTAGGGTCTAGGGTCTAGGGTTTAGGTGTTTAGGTTTTAAGGTTTAAATTTTAGGGTTTAGGGTTTAGGATTTAGGGTTTAGAGTTTAGTGTTTAGGATTAAGGGTTTAGGTTTTAGGGTATTAGGATTTAGGGTTTAGGGTTTAGGGTTAAGGGTTTATGGTTTAGGGTTATAGGGTTTAGGGTTTGGGGTTAGGGTTTAGGGTTTAGGTTTTACGGTTTTTAGTGTCTAGAGCTTAGGGTTTATTGTTTAGGGTTTAGGGGTTAGGGATTAGGGTTTAGTGTTTAGGGTTGATGGTCTTGGGTTTCGAGTTTAAGGTTTACGTATTTAGGTTTTAGGGCTTAGGGTTTAGGATTTAGGGTTTAGTTTTTACGATTTTGGATTTAAGGTTTAGGGTTTAGGCTTTTAGGGTTTAGGGTTTACGGTTTAGGGTTTAGTGTTTAGTATTCAGGGTTTAGGGTTTTGGGTTTAGGGTTTAAGGTTTAGGGTTTCGGGTTTAGGGGTTAGGGTTTAGGGGTTAGGGTTTAGCTTTATAGGTTTTTTGGTTTAGGGTTTCAGGTTTACGGTTTAGTGGTTCGAGTTAGGGTTTGGGTTTTGGGTTTTGGGTTTTTAGGGTCTTGGGTTTTGGGTTTAGTGTTTAGGGTTTAGGGTTTAGGGTTTTCGGTTAGGGTTTTGCGTTTAGGGCTTAGGATTTAGGGTTTAGGGTTTAGAGTATAGGAATTAAGGTTTAGGGTTTATGGTTTAGGCCTTACAGTTTAGGGTTTTAGGGTTTTGGGTTTAGTGCTTCGGTATAGGGTTTGGGGCTTTGGGTATAGGGTTTTTGTTTTTCGTTTTTTGCTTTAGGGTTTAGGTTTTAGCGTTCAGGGTTTAGGGTTTTACGTTTAGGGTTTAGGGTTAGTCTTAGGGTTTATGGTTTAGGGTTTTAGGTTTATGGTTTACTTTTTAGGGTTTAGGTTTAGGGTTTGGGGTTTAGGGTTTAGGACCTCGGGTTTTGAGTTAGGGTTTTGGTTTAGGGTTTAGGGTTTAGTTGGTTAGGGTTTAGCGTTTATTCTTTAAGATTTAGGGTTTAGGGTTTTGGGTTTGGGGTTGAAGGTTTAGCATTAAGGTTTAGGGTTTAGGGCTTAAGGCTTAGGGTTTAGGGTTTTTGGTTTAGGGTTTAGGGTTTGGGGTTTAGTGATTAGGGTTAGGGTCTCATGTTTGGGGTTAGGGTTCGGTGTTAGTGTCGAGGGTTTAAGGTTTAAGGTTGAAGGTTTAGGGTTTAGGGTTTAGGGTTTAGGATTTAGGATTTGGTTTTTAGGGTTTTGGGTTTAGGGATTTGGGTTTAGGGTTTAGTGTTAAGGATTTCTGGGTAGTTGTTCTGATTTTAGGGTTTAAGTTTTAGGGTTTAGGGTTTAGCGTTTAGGGTTTTGGGCTTACGGTTAGGGGTTTTGGGTTTCGGATTTACGGTTTAAGGTTTTAGGGTTTTGGGTTTAGTGTTTAAGGTTTAGGGTTTTGTGTTAAGTATTTAGGGTGGAGTTTGGGGTTAAAGGTTTATGGTTTGGGCATTGGGTTTAGGGTTTTCGGGTTTAGGGTTTAGGGTTTAGGGTTTAAGGTTTATAGTTTAGAGCTTAGGGTTTTGGGTTCTGTGTTTTAGGTTTAGGGTTTATGTTTTAGGGTTTTGGGTGGTTTAGGGTTTAGGGGTTTGGGTTTAGGGCTTAGGGTTTTAAGTTTTTTGGTTTAAGGTTTAGGGTTTAGGGTTTTGGGTTTAGGGTTTCAGGTTTAGGGTTTTGGTTTTGGCGTTAGGGTTTTGGATTAGGGTTTCGGCTTTAGGGCTTTTAGGCTCTAGGGTTTAGTGTTTAGGGTTTAGGCTTTAGTATTTAGGGTTTAGGGTTTTGGATTTAGTATTTAGGGATTAGGGTTTAGGGTTTAGGTTTTTAGGTTTTGGTTTAAGGTTTTAGGGTTTAGGGTTGAGCATTTAGGGTTTAGGGTTTAGGGTTTTAGTGTTTAGGTTTTAGGGTTTAGGTCATAGGGTTGAGGGTTTGGGGTTTTAGTTTAGGATTCAGGGTTTAGGGTTTCAGATTTAGTGTTTAGGGTTTAGGGTTTAGTGTTTTGTGTTTAGGGTTTGGGGTTAGGGTTAGAGGTTAGGGTTTAGGGTTTAGGGTTATAGGGTTTAGGGTTTAAAGTTTCGGGTTTAGGGTTTGGCATAAAGGTTTTGTGTTAGGGTTTAAGGTTTAGGGTTTAGGGTTTAGGGTTTAGGGTATAGGGTTTTGGATTTAGGGTTGAAGACTTAGGGTTTTGGGTTTACGGTTTAGGGTTTAGGGTTTAGGGCTTAGGTTTTAGGGTTTCCAGTTTTGGGTTTAGTGTTTAGGGTATGGGTTTAGGGATTGGGGTTAGAGTTTTGGGTTTAGCGTTAAGGTTTTACGGTTTCGTATTTGGTTTTAGGGTTTAGGATTTAGGGTTTAGGGTTTTGGGTTTTGGGTTATTGGATTTGGGCTTTTGGGTTTTGGGTTTGGGGTTAAGGTTTAGTGTTTAGGGTGTAGGAGTTAGGATTTAGGGTGTAGGGCTCAGGGTTTAGGATTTAGGTTTTATGGTTTAGGGTTTATGATTTAGGATTTAGTGCTTAGGTTTAGGCTTTAGGGTTTTGGGTTTACAGTTTTGGGTTTTGCGTTTAGGTGTTTAGGTTTTGGCGTCTAGGTTTTAGGGTTTTGGGTTTTGGGTTTTGGGTTTTGGGTTTAAGGTTTAGGGTTTTAGGTTTAGGATTTTGGGTTTTGGGTTTTGCATTTTGGGTTTAGGGTTTGGTGTTTAGTATTTAGGGTTGAGGGTTTATGTTTTTGGGTTTAGGGTTTAAGATTTAGGGCTTGAGCTTTAGGGTTTAGGGCTTAGGGTTTCGGATTTGGGGTTGTAGGGTTTAGGGTTTAGTGTTTAGGGTTTAGGGTTTTAGGTTAGGGTTTAGGGTTTTGTTCGTAGGGTTTAGGGTCTACGGTTTAGGGTTTCTAGTTTAGGGTTTAGGGTTTACATTTTAGGGTTCAGGCGTTTAGGTTTATGGGTTTAAATTTTAAGGCTTAGGGTTGAGGATTTAGGGTTTAGGGTCTAGTGTTTAGATGTTAGGGTTTAGTGTTTTGGGTATTAGGGTTTAGGGTTTAGGGTTTAGGGTTTAGGTTTTAGGGTTTTTTGGGTCTACGGTTTAGGATTTAAGGTTTAAGGTTTAAGGTTAAGGATTTGGGGTTTAGTGTTTAGGGTTTAGGGTTTACGTGTTTAGGTTTTAGGGTTTAGGTTTTTGGGTTGAGGGTTTAGGGTTTAGCATTTAGTGTTTAGTATTTAGGGCTTAGGATTTAGGGTTTACGGTTTAGGGTTGAGGGTTCACGATTTACGGTTTACAATTTAGGGTTTAGGGTTTAGGGTTATAAGGTTTAGGGTTTAGGGTTTAGGGTTTCGGGTTTAGGGTTTTGTGTTTGGGGTTTGGGTTCGAAGTTTGGCTTTATGGTTAAGGGTTTAGAGTTTTTAGGGTCTAGGGTTTAGGGTTTAGGGTTTAGGGTAGGGTTTATGGTTTAGGGTTTAGTGTTTAGGGTTTTGGGTTTAGGGTTTAAGATTTAGGGCTTGAGGTTTAGGGTTTAGTGTTTAGGGTTTTGGGTTTAGGGTTTAAGATTTAGGGCTTGAGGTTTAGGGTTTAGGGCTTAGGGTTTCGGATTTAGGGTTGTAGGGTTTAGGGTTTAGTGTTTAGGGTTTAGGGTTTTAGGTTAGGGTTTAGGGTTTTGTTCGTAGGGTTTAGGGTCTATGATTTAGGGTTTCAGGTTTAGGGTTTAGGGTTTACATTTTAGGGTTCAGGCGTTTAGGTTTATGGGTTTAAATTTTAGGGCTTAGGGCTTAGTATTTAGGGTTTAGGGTCTAGTGTTTAGGAGTTAGGGTTTAGTGTTTTGGGTATTAGGGTTTAGGGTTTAGGTTTTAGGGCTTTTCGGGTCTACGGTTTAGGATTTAAGGTTTAAGGTTTATGGTTAAGGATTTGGGGTTTAGTGTTTAGGGTTTAGGGTTTACGTGTTTACGTTTTAGGGTTTAGGTTTTTGGGTTGAGGGTTTAGGGTTTAGGGTTTAGTGTTTAGTATTTAGGGCTTAGGATTTAGGGTTTACGGTTTAGGGTTGAGGGTTCACGATTTACGGTTTACAATTTAGGGTTTAGGGTTTAGGGTTTAGGGTTTAGGGTTTAGGGTTTTGGGTTTTGGGTTTGGGGTTAGGGTTCGAAGTTTGGCTTTATGGTTTAGGGTTTAGAGTTTTTAGGGTCTAGGGTTTAGGGTTTAGGGTAGGGTTTATGGTTTAGGGTTTAGTGTTTAGGGTTTAGGGTTTAGGGTTTAGGGTTTGGGCTTTAGGTGTTTCGGTTTTAGGGTTTTTGTTTTAGGTTTTAGGATTTAGGGTTTAAGGTTTAAAGTTTTTAGGGTCTAGGGTTTTGAGTTTAGTGTTTAGGATATAAGGTTTAGCGTTTGGTGTTTAGGGTTTAGGTTTTACGGTTTCATGTTTTGGGTTTCGGGTTTGGGGGTTGGATTAGGGGTTAGGGCTTAGGGTTTAGGGTGTAGGGTTTTTATCGTCTAAGGTATAAGGTTTAGGGTTAAGTGTTTAGGGTTTAGGATTTAGGGGGTTAGGGTTTTGGGTTTAGCGTTTTGTGATTAGGGTTTACGATTTAGGTTTTCAGGTTTCGATTTAAGGTTTAGGATTTAGGGTTTTTAGGGTCTTGGGCTTAGGGTTTGGTGTTTTGGGTTTAGGGTTCAGGGTTTAGGGTTCGGGTTAGGGGTTTACGGTTTAGGGTTTAGGGTTTTGTGTTTACGGTTTTGGGTTTAGGATTTGGATTTTGGATTTAGGGTTTAGGGTTTAGGGTTTAGTGTGTAGGGTTTGGGGTTTATGGTTTATGTGTTAGGTTTTAGGGATTAGGGTTTAGGGCTTTGGGTTTATGGTTTAGGGGTTTTCGTTTTTGGGTTTAAGGGTTTAGGTTTAGTTGTTAGGGTTTAGGGTTTAGTGTTTAGTGTTTAGGGTTTAGAGTTTAGGGTTTAAGGTTAGGGTTTAGGGTTTAATGCTTAGGGTTTAGGGTTCTAGGTTTAGAGTTTAGGGTTTAGGTGTTTAGGTTTTACGGTTTTGGGTTTAGGGTTAAGATTTAGGGTTTAGGGTTTGGGTTTTAGGGTTTTGGATTTAGGGTTTGGGGTTTAGGGGTTAGGGCTTAAGGTTTAGGGTTTGAGTTTTTTAGGGTCTATGGTTTACGATTTAGGGTATAGGGTATAGGGTTTAGGGTTTAGGGTTTGGGGTTTGCCTTTAGTGTATAGGGTTTATGGTTTAGGGTTCAGGGTTTTGGGTTTTGGTGTTTAGGGTTTGGGGTTTGGGTTTAGTGTATAGGGTTTAGTGTTTAGGGTTCAGGGTTTTGGGTTTTGGTGTTTAGGTTTTAGGGTTTATGTTTTACGGCTTAGGGTTTAGGGGTTAGTTTTAAGTGTTAAAGTTTAGGGTTTAGGGTTTTAGGATTTAGGTTTTATGGTTTAGGGTTTAGGGTTTAGGTTTAGGGTTTAGGGATTTAGTTTTGGTGTTAGGATTCGGGGTTAGGGTTTATGTTTTTTAGGGTAAGGGGCTTAGGATTCAGGTTTTAGTGTTTAGGGTTTAGGGTTTAGGGTTTAGTGTTTAGTGTTTAGGGTTTAAGGTTTTGGGTTTAGGATTTAGGGTTTAGGGTTTTGTGTTATGGGTTTAGGGTTTAGGGTTCAGGGTTTCGGGTTTAGGGTTTTGTGTTTGGGTTAAGGGTTTGGGTTTAGTGTTTAGGGTTTCGGCTTTTGTTTTTTCAGGGTCTTGGCTTTAGGGTTTGGTGTCTAGGGTTTAGGGTTTAAGGATTGGCGTTTCGGTTAAGGGTTTAGGGTTTAGGATTTAGGGTTTAGGGTTTAGGGTTATTGTTTAGGATGTAAGGTTTAGGGTTTAGGGTTTATGGATTAGAGTTTACGGTTTGGGGTTTGGGGTTTAGGGTTTAGGTCTTAGGGTTTTCATTTTTTGGTTTTATGGTTTAGGATTTATGCTTTTGGGTTTAGGGTTTAGTGTTTAGAGTTTAGGGTGTAGGGTTAGGGTTTAGGGTTTAATGCTTAGGGTGTAGGGTCTAGGGTTTAGGGTTTAGGGTTTGGGATTTAGGGTTTAGGGTTTAGAGTTTAGGTGTTTAGGTTTTAGGGTTTAGGTTTTACGGTTTCGGATATAGGGTTTAAGGTTTAGGGTTTAGGGTTTAGGGTTTAGGGTTTTGGATTTAGGGTTTAGGGTTTAGGGTTTAAGGTTTAACGGTTTAGGGATCTGGGTATTGGTTTTAGGGTTTAGTTTTTTAGTATTTAGGGTTTATGGTTTAGGGTTTAGGGTTTTAGATTTTGGGTTTAGGATTTAGGGCTTAGGTTTTAGTGTATGGATTTTAGGGTTTAGGGTTTTGGTTTATGGTTTAGGCTAGGGTTTAGGGTTTAGGGTTTAGGGTTTAGTGTTTAAGGTTTTGGGTATAGGGTTTAGGATTTAGGGTTTAGGTGTTTTGGTTTTAAGGATTAAGTGTTAGGTTTTAGGGTTTAGGGTTTTTAGGGTCTATTGTTTAGGGTTTTGGGTTTTGGGTTTGGGGTCTAGGGTTTAGGGTTTAGGGTTTCGGGTTTTGGGTTTAGGGTTTGGGTTTAGGGTTTGGGGTTAGGGTTTAGGGTTTATGGTTTTTAGGGTCTAGTGTTTAGGGTTTACAGTTTAGGTTTAGGGTTTAGGGTTTAGGGTTTTGTGCTTAGGGTTTAGGGTTTAGGGTTTAGGGTTTAAGGTTTACATTTTTGTGTTTAGTTGTTTAGGAGTTAGGGTTTAGTGTTTTAGGTTTTATGGTTTAGGGTTTACGGTTTAGGGTTTTGGTTTTAAGGTTTTTAGGGTGTACGATTTAGGATTTTTGGTTTAGGGTTAAGGATTTAGGGTTTAGGGTTAGCGTTTAGGGTTTAATGTTTAGGGTTTATGGTTCAGGGATTAGTGTTTAGGGTTTAGGTTTTTAGGTTTTAGGGTTTAGGTTTTAGTGTTTTGGGTTTGCCATTTAGTGTTTTGTATTTTGGGTTTAGGGTTTAGGGTTTAAGGTTTAGGGTTTAGGATTTAGGGCTTAGGGCTTTTAGGGTATAGGGTTTAGGGGTTTGGTTTTGGGGTAGGGTTTTTCAATAGGGTTTAGTGTTTAGGGTTTAGGGGTTAGGGTTTATGGTTTAGGGTTTAGGTGTTTACGTTTTAGGGTTTAGGTTTTATGTTTTAGGGTTCAGGGTTTAGGGTTTAAAGTACTTAGGGTGTAGGGTTTAGAGTTTAGTGTTTAGGATTTAGGGTTTAGGGTTTAGTGTTTAGGGTTTAGGGTTTCAGGTTTAGGGTTTCGGGTTTGCGGTTTGGATTAGGGGTTAGGATTTAGGGGTTTTAGGGTCTAGGGTTTAGGGTTTAGGGTTTAGTGTTTAGGGTTTAGGGTTTAGGGTTTGGGGTTTACGGTTGAGTGTTTCGGGTTAAGGATTTAGTGTTTGGGGTTAGGGTTTGGGTTTAGGGTTTACGGTTTTAGGGTCTAGGGCTTAGAGTTTGGGTTTAGGGTTTAGGGTTTAGGGTTCCTGTTATGCATTTACAGTTTGAGGTGTAGGGTTTAGGGTTTAGGGTATAGGGTTTAGAATTGAGGGTTTAGGGTTTTGAATTTAGTGTTTAGCGTTTAGGGTTTAGGGTTTATGGATTTGGGTTTAAGGTTTAGGGTTTAAGGCTTAGGGTTTTGGGTTTTGGGTTTAGGGTTAGGGTTTAGGGCTTAGTACTTTGAGTTAGGGGTGTAGGGTTTAGGGTTTAGGGTTCAGGGCTTAGGGTTTAGGTGTTTAGGTTTTAGGGTTTAGGTTGTAAGGTTTATGGTTTAGGGTTTATGATTTAGGGTTTGGGGTCTAGGGTTTAGGGTTTAGGGTTTGGGGTTTGGGTTAAGGGTTTAGGTTTTAGGGTTTTGTGTTTAGGGTTTTGGGTTAGGGTTTAGGATTTTGGGATTAGGTTTTAGGGTTTAGGGTTTAGGGTTTATGGATTAGGGCTTAGGGTTTAGCGTTCAGGGTTTAGGGTTTAGGGCTTTTCATTTTTGAGTTTAAGAGTTTAGGATTTATGGTTTAGGGTTTAGGGTTTAGTGTTTAGGGTTTAGGGTTTAGGGTTTAGGGTTAGGATTTAGGGTTTGGGGTTTTGAGTTTAGGTGTTTCGATTTTAGGGTGTAGGTTTTTAGGGTTCAGGATTTAGGGTTTAGGGTTTAGGGTTTAGGGTTTTAAATTTAGGGTTTAGGGTTTTGGGTATAGCATTTTTGGGTTTTGGGATTATGGTTTAGGGTTTAGGGTTTAGTTTTTTTGTATTTAGGGTTTGGGGTTTAGGGTTTAGTGGTTAGGGTTTATGGTCTAGGGTTTAGGGTTTTGGGATTAGGGTTAACGTTCAGGGTTTAGGGTTTAGGGATCAGGGTCTAGGGTTTCGGGTTTAGGGTTTAGGTGTTTTGGTTTTAGGGTTTAGGTTTTTAGAGTTGAAGGTTTAGAGTTTAGGGTTTAGGTGTTAGGGTTTAGGGTTTTGGATTTAGTATTTAGGATTTAGGGTTTAGGGTTTAGTGTTTAGGTCTTAGTATTTAGGGTTTAGGGTTTAGTGTTTTGGGTTTAGGGTTTAAGGTTTAGGGTTTAGTGTTTAGGGCTTAGAGTTTAGGGGTTAGGGGTTAGGGCTTAGGGCTTAGGGCTTTGGGTTTATGTTTTAGGGTTATAGGCTTTAGTGTTTAGGGTTTCAGGTTTAGTGTTTCGGGTTTAGGGTTTTGGGTTTAGGGTTTAGGGTTTTTAGGGTCTAGGGTTTGCGTTTAGGGTGTGGGTTAGGCTTTAGGGTTTAGCGTTTTTAGGGTCTAGGGTTTAGGGTTTAGGGTTTAGGGTTTTGTGTTTAGGGTGAAAGGTTTAGTGTTTTGGGTTTAGGGTTTAGGGTTTAGAATTTTGGTTTTAGGGTTTTTAGGGTCTACGGTTTAGGATTTAGGGTTTAGGGTTAAGGATTTATGGTTTAGGGTTATGGTTTAGAGTTTAGTGTTTAGGGTTTATGGTTTAAGGTTTAGGTGTATAGGTTTTAGGGTTTAGGTTTTCGGGTTTAGGGTTTACGATTTAGGGTTTAGCGTTTAATGTTTAGTATTCAGGGTTTAGGGTTTAGGGTTTAGGGTTTAGCGCTTAGGGTTTAGGGGTTAGGGATTAACGTTTAGGGTTTAGTGTTTTAGGTTTTTGGTTTTAGGTTTTAGGGTTTAGGTTTTTCGGGTCTTGGTTTTAAAGTTTAGGGTTTTGGGCTTTGGGTTTAGGGTATAGGGTTTTGGGTTTAGCTTTTAGGGTGTTCGATTTTAGGGGTTTGAGTTTGTGGTTAGGAATTCGGTTTTGGGTTTTTAGGGTCCATGTTATTGGGTTTACGGTTTTGTGTTTAAGGTTTAGGGTTTAGGGGGTTAGGGTTTAGAATTTAGGGTTTAGGGTTCAGGGTTTAGGGGTTAAGGTTTAGAGTTTAGGGTTTAGGGTTTAGGGTTCAGGTTTAGGGTTGAGTGTTTGGGTTTAGGGTTTGGGTTTAGGGCTTAGGGCTTGTGGTTTTTAGGGTTTAAGGCTTAAGGTTTAGGGTTTAAGGTTTTGCGTTTAGGGTTTTTGTTTGGGTTAGGGGTTTAGGGTTTAGGGTATAAGGTTTAGAGTTTAGGGTTTAGGGTTTAGGTTTGGGGTTTAGGGTTTTGGATTTAGGGTTTAGGTTTTAGTATTTAGGGTTTTTGGGTTTAAGGTTTGGGGTTTATGGTTTAGGATTTAGTTATTAGTATTTAGGGTTTAGGGTTTAGGGTTTAAGGTTTAGGGTTTAGGGTTTAGGGCTTGGGGTTTAAGGTTTATGGTTTTGGGTTATAGGGTTTAGGGTTTACGGTTTAGGTTTTGGGGCTTACGGTTTAGGGTTTAGGGTTTAAGTTTTAGAGTTTAGGGTTTAGGGTTTAGGGTTGAGGGTTTATGGTTTTGGGTTTAGGCTTTAACGTTTAGGTGTTTAGGTTTTAGGATTTAGGTTTTAGGTTTTAGGGTTTAGGGTTTAGGGTTTCATGTTTAGTTTTTCGGGTTTGGGGTTAAGATTTGGGGTTTGGGGCTAGGGTTTATGGATTAGGGTTTAGAGTTTTTAGGGTATAGGGTTTAGGGTGTAGGGTTTTGTGTTTAGTCTTAAGGGTTTAGTGGTTTAGGGTTTAGGTTTTACTGTTTACGGTTTAGGGTTTAGGGTTTAGGGTTTTGGGTTTTCTGTTTTGTGTTTAGGGTTTATGGTTTGTGGGCTAGGGTTTAGTGTTTCAGGCTAAGTGTTTAGTGTTTGGGTATACGGTTTGGGTTTAGGGGTTAGGGTTTATGGTTTTTAGTGCTAGGGTTTAGGGTTTCGGGTTTAGGGTGTAGGGTTTGAGGTTTAGGGTTTAGGGTTTAGGGTTAAGGTTTTAGGGTTTACGTTTACGGGGTTTAGGGTTTAGGGTTTTACGGTTTGGGGTTTAGGGTATAAGGTTTAGTGCTGTGGGTTTAAGGTTATAGGGTTTAGGGTTAAGGGTTTCGGATTTAGGGGTTTTGGTTTAGGGTCTAGGGTTTAGGGTTTATGGTTTAGGGTTTAAGGTTTGGGGTTTAGATTTTGGTGCTTAGGGTTTAGGGTATTGGGTTTAGGGTTTAGGTGTTTAGCTTTTAGGGCTTAGGTTTTAGAGTTTAGGATTTGGGGTTTTGGGTTTTGGGTTTCGGGTTTTGGATTTAGCATTTAGGGTTTGGGGTTTAGGGTTTAGTGTTTAGTATTTAGGGTTTTTGGTTTTGGGTTTTGGGTTTAGGTTTTAAGGTTTAGCGTTTAGGGTTTAGGGCTTAAGGTTTAGGTGTGAGGGTTTAGGGTTTAGGGTTTAGGGTTATAGGCTTTAAGGTTTATGGTTTCGGGTTTAGTGTTTATGGTTTCGGATTAGGGTTTTAGTTTAGGGTTTAGGGTTTATGGTTTAGGGTTTTGGGTTTAGGGTTCAGGGTTTTGGGTTAGGGTTTGTGTTTAGGGTTTAGGGGTTAGGGTTTAGGGTTTTTGGGGTCTTGGGTTTAGGGTTCGGGGTTTAGGGTTTAGGGTTTATGGTTTAGAGTTTAGTGTTTAGGGCTTAGTGCTTAGGGTTTAGGGTTTAGGGTTTAAGGTTTACGGTTTACGGTTCAGGGTTATAGGGTCTAAGGTTTAGTGTTTTGTGTTTAGAGTTTTGCGTTTGGGGTTGAGGTTTTGGGTTAGGGTTCAAGGTTTAGGGTTAACATCTTTTTGGGTTTAGGGTTGTGGGTTTAGGGTTTGGGGTTAGGGTTTAGTGTTTAGAGTTTAGGGTGTAGGGTTTAAGGTTTTGGGTGTAGGTTGGGGTTTAGGGTTTATGGTTTAGTGTTTTTGGTTTAGGGTTTAGGGTTTATTGGTTTGGGTATTTATGTTTTTGGGTTTAGGTTTTAGGTCTTAGGGTTTTGGGTTTTAGGGTTTAATGTTTATGCTTTAGGGTTTACGGTTATATGGTTTAGGGTTTAGGGTTTTCAGAGTCTAGGGTTTAGTGTATAGGGTTTAGGGTTTAGTGTTTAGGGTTTAGGGTTTAGGTGTTTAGGTTTTATGGTTTAGGGTTTAGGGTTTAGGGTTTTGGATGAGGGTTTTGGGTTTTGGGTTTTTAGGGACAAGGGTTTGGGGTTTAGGGTTTTGGGTTTTGGGTTTATGGTTTAGTGTCTAGGGTTTTAGGGTTTAGGGTTTAGGGTTAGGGTTTAGAGTTTAGTGTTTAGGGTTTAGTGTTTAGGGTTTAGGGTTTAGGGCTTAGGGTTTAGTGTTTAGGGTTTAGGGTCTAGGGTTTAAGGTTTAGGGAATAGGTTGGGGTTTAGGGTTTATGGTTTAGTGTTTAGGGTTTAGGGTTTAGGGTTTATGGTTTAGGGTTTAGGTGTTCAGGTTTTAGGGTTTAGGTTTTAGGTTTTAAGGTTCAGGGTTTAGGTTTTAGGTTTTACGGTTATATGGTTTGGGGTTTAGGGTTTTTAGGGACAAGGGTATGGGGTTTAGGGCTTAGGGTTTTGGGTTTAGGGTTTAGTGACTAGGGGTTTAGGGTTTAGTTTTTAGGGTTTGGGTTTAGAGTTTTTTGTTTAGGGTTTAGGGTTTAGGGCTTAGGGTTTAGTGTTTAGGGTTTAGGGTCTAGGGTTTAAGGTTTGGGGAATAGGTTGGGGTTTAGGGTTTATGGTTTAGTGTTTAGGGTTTAGGGTTTAGGTGTTCAGGTTTTAGGGTTTAGGTTTTAGGTTTTAGGGTTTAAGGCTTAGGTTTTAGGTTTTACGGTTATATGGTTTAGGGTTTAGGGTCTAGGGTTTAGGGTTTAGGGTTTAAGGTTTAGGTGTTTAGGGTTTTGGGCTTAGGGTTATAGGGTTGCGGGTTTTGGGTTATAGGGTTTAGGGTTTAGGGTTTAGCGTTAGCGTTTAGGGTTTAGGGTTTAGGGCTTAGGGTTTTAGGTTTAGGGTTTATTGTTTTGGGTTTTTGTTTTTGGGTTTTTGGGTTTAGGGGTTTAGGGTTTAGCATTTAGGGTTAGGGTTTAGGGTTTAGGGTTTAATGTTTAGGGTTTAGGGTTTAGGGTTTAGGTTTTAGGGTTTAGGTGTTTAGGGTTTAAGGTTTAGGCTTTAGGTATCAGGGTTTAGGGTTTAGGGTTTTGGATTTAGGGTTTAGGGTTTAGGGCTAAGGGTTTAGGGTTTAGGGTTTTAGGGTTCACGGTTTAGGGTTTAGGGTTGAAGGTTTCGGGTTTTGGGTTTTGGGTTTGAGGTTAGGATTTAGGGTTTAGGGTTTAGGTTTTTTAGCATCTAGGGTTTAGGTTTGGGTTTAGGGTTTAGGGTTTAGGGCTTTGCATTTAGGTATTTAGGTTTGAGGGTTTAAGTTTCCGGTTTTAGGGTTTAGGGTTCTAAGGTTTACGGTTGTGGGGTTTAGGGTTTCGGGTTTTTAGGGTCTAGGGTTTAGGGTATAGGGTTTAGGGCTATAGCTTTAGGATTTAGGGTTTAGGGTGTAGGTGTATAGGTTTTTGGGTTTAGGTTTTATGATTTAGGGTTTAGGGTTTTTTGTTTTGGATTAGGGTTTAGGGTTTAGAGTTTATGGTTTTTAGGGTTTGGGGTTTTGGGTTTAGGGTTTAGGGTTTCGTGTTCAGTGTTTTTCGGTCTAGGGCTTAGGTCTTAGGGTTATTGAGTTCAGGGATTGGGTTTCGGGTTTAGGGTTTAGGGTTTGCAGTTAGGGTTTAGGGTTTAAGGTTTTTAGGATCTAGGGTTTAGGGTTTAGGGTTTAGAGTCTAGAGTTTGGGTTCGGGTTTAGGGTTTAGTGTTTAGGGTTTAGGGTTTATGTTGTGGTTTAGGATTTAGCGTTTAGGGTTTGGGGTTTAGGGTTTAGGCGTTTATGTTTTAGGGTTTAGGTTTTAGGTTTTAGGGTTTAGGGTTTTAGGGTTTAGGGTTTAGGTTTTAGAGTTAAGGGTTTTAGGGTTTAGGGCTTAGTGTTTAGGGTTTAGGGTTTAGAGTTTAGGGTTTAGGGTTTAGTGTTTTGGGTTTAGGGTTTAGGGTTTCGGGTTAGGGTTAGGGTTTAGGGTTTAGGGTTTTGTGTTTAGGGTTTGATGTTTTGGGTTTAGGGTTTAGGCTTTCATGTTAGGGTTTGTGTTTAGGGTTTAGGGTTTAGGATTTAGGGTTTTTAGAGTCTAGGGTTTAGGGTTTATGGTTTAGGGTTTAGCGTTTATTGTTTAGGGTTTAGTGTTTAGGGCTTAGTGCTTAGGGTTTAAAGTTTAGGGTTTAGGGTTTAGGGATTAGGGTTATAGGGTTTAGGGTTTAGGGTTGTGGGTTTAGGGATTTCGGTTTGGGGTTAGGGTTTTGGGTTCGGGTTCAGGGTTTAGGGTTAACGTCTTTTTGGGGTTAGGGTTTGGGGTTTAGTGTTTAGGGTTTAGGGTCAAAGGTTTAAGATTTACGGTTTAGGGTTTATGGGTAAGTGTTTAGGGTTTTGGGTTTTGGGTTTTGGGTTTAGGGTTTAGGTGTTTAGGTTTTAGGGTTTAGGTTTTGGGTTTTAAGGTTTAGTGTTGTTGGGTTTTGGTTTTAGGTTTTAGGGTTTACGGTTATATGGTTTAGGGTTTAGGGTTTTTAAGGTCGAGGGTTTAGGGTATTGGGTTAGGGGTTTAGGATTTAGGGTTTAGGGTTTGTGGTTTAGGGTTTAGGGTTTTGGCTCTAGGGTTTTGGGGTTAGGTTTATGAGGTTCAAGGTTTAGGGTTTTGGGGTCTAGGGTTTTGGGTTTGGGTTTGGGATTAGGGTTTAGTGTTTAGGATTTTCTAGGTCTAGGGTATAGGGTTTATGGTTTAGGGTTTAGGGTTTGGGGTTTGGGTTTAGGGTTTAGTGTTTACGATTTAGGGTTTAGGGTTTGGGGTTTAGGGTTTAGGTGTTTAGGTTTTTTGGTTTAAATTTTAGTATTTAGGGTTTTGGATTTAGGGTTTAGGGTTTAGTGTTTAGGATTTAGGGTTTATGTTTTAGGGTATTAAGGTATTGGGGTTTAGGGTTTTAGGTTTTGGGTTTAGGGCTTAGGGTTATAGGGTTTAGGATTTCGGGTGTAGGGTTTTGTGATTGGGGTTAGGGTTTTGGGTTTAGGTTTTAGGGTTTTAAGAGTCTAGGGTTTAGGGTTTTGGGATTAGGGTTAACGTTCACGGTTTAGGGTTTAGGGATCATGGTCTAGGGTTTTGGGTTTAGGGTTTAGGTGTTTTGGTTTTAGGGTTTAGGTTTTTAGAGTTGAAGGTTTAGAGTTTAGGGTTTAGGTGTTAGGGTTTAGGGTTTTGGATTTAGTATTTTGGATTTAGGGTTTTTGGGTTTAGGATTTAGGGTTTAGGGTTTAGTGTTTAGGTCTTAGTATTTAGGGTTTAGGGTTTAGTGTTTTGGGTTTAGGATTTAAGGTTTAGGGTTTAGTGTTTAGGGCTTAGAGTTTAGGGGTTAGGGGTTAGGGCTTAGGGCTTTGGGTTTATGTTTTAGGGTTATAGGCTTTAGTGTTTAGGGTTTCAGGTTTAGTGTTTCGGGTTTAGGGTTTAGGGTTTAGTGTTTAGGGTTTTTAGGGTCAAGGGTTTGCGTTTAGGGTGTGGGTTAGGCTTTAGGGTTTAACGTTTTTAGGGTCTAGGGTTTAGGGTTTAGGGTTTTGTGTTTAGGGTGTAAGGTTTAGTGTTTTGGGTTTAGGGTTTAGGGTTTAGAATTTTGATTTTAGGGTTTTTAGGGTCTACGGTTTAGGATTTAGGGTTTAGGGTTAAGGATTTATGGTTTGGGGTTATGGTTTAGAGTTTAGTGTTTAGGGTTTAAGGTTTATGGTTTAGGTTTTAGGGTTTAGGATTTACGATTTAGGGTTTAGCGTTTAATGTTTAGTATTCAGGGTTTAGGGTTTAGGGTTTAAGGTTTAGGGTTTAGGGTTTAGGGCTTAGGGTTTAGTGGTTAGGGATTAACGTTTAGGGTTTAGTGTTTTAGGTTTTTGGTTTTAGGTTTAAGGGTTTAGGTTTTTCAGGTCTAGGTTTTAGAGTTTAGGGTTTTGGGCTTTGGGTTTAGGGTATAGGGTTTTGGGTTTAGCTTTTAGGGTGTTCGATTTTAGGGGTTTGAGTTTGTGGTTAGGATTTCGGTTTTGGGTTTTTATGGTCCATGTTATTGGGTTTACGGTTTTGTGTTTAAGGTTTAGGGTTTAGGGGGTTAGGGTTTAGAATTTAGGGTATAGGGTTCAGGGTTTAGGGTTTAAGGTTTAGAGTTTAGGGTTTAGGGTTTAGGGTTTAGGGTTTAGGGTTTAGGTTTAGGGTTCAGTGTTTGGGTTTAGGGTTTGTGTTCAGGGCTTAGGGCTTGTGGTTTTTAGGGTCTAAGGCTTAAGGTTTTGGGTTTAAGGTTTTGCGTTTAGGGTTTTTGTTTGGGTTAGGGGTTTAGGGTTTAGGATATAAGGTTTAGAGTTTAGGGTTTAGGGTTTAGGTTTAGGGTTTAGGGTTTAAGGTTTTGGAATTAGGGTTTAGGTTTTAGTGTTTAGGGTTTTTGCGTTTAAGGTTTGGGGTTTGTGGTTTAGGATTTAGTTATTATTATTTAGGGTTTAGGGTTTAAGGTTTAGGGTTTAGGGCTGAGGGCTTGGGGTTTTAAGGTTTATGGTTTTGGGTTATAGGGTTTACGGTTTACGATTTAGGGTTTGGGGCTTACGGTTTAAGGTTTAGGGTATTGGGTTGGGGGTTTAGGATTTAGGGTTTAGGGTTTGTGGTTTAGGGTTTTGGGTTTTGGCTCTAGGGTTTTGGGGTTAGGTTTATAAGCTTCAAGGTTTAGGGTTTTGGGGTCTAGGGTTTGGGGTTTTGGGTTTGGGTTTGGGATTAGGGTTTAGGGTTTAGGATTTTCTTGGTCTAGGGTATAGGGTTTATGGTTTAGGGTTTAGGGTTTGGGGTTAGGGTTTAGGGTTTAGTGTTTACGATTTAGGGTTTAGGGTTTAGGGTTTAGGGTTTAGCTTGTAGGGTTTAGGTGTTTAGGTTTTTGGGTTTAAATTTTAGTGTTTAGGGTTTTGGATTTAGGGTTTAGGGTTTAGTGTTTAGGATTTAGGGTTTATGTTTTAGGGTATTAAGGTATTGGGGTTTAGGGTTTCAGGTTTTGGGTTTAGGGCTTAGTGTTATAGGGTTTAGGATTTCGGGTGTATGGTTTTGTGATTGGGGTTAGGGTTTTGGGTTTAGGTTTTAGGGTTTTAAGGGTCTAGGGTTTAGGGTTTATGGTTTAGGGTTTAGGGTTTTGGGATTAGGGTTAACGTTCAGGGTTTAGGTTTAGGGATCAGGGTCTAGGGTTTCGGGTTTAGGGTTTTGGGATTAGGGTTAAGGTTCAGGGTTTAGGGTTTAGGGATCAGGGTCTAAGGTTTCGGGTTTAGGGTTTAGGTGTTTTGGTTTTAGGGTTTAGGTTTTTAGAGTTGAAGGTTTAGAGTTTAGGGTTTAGGTGTTAGGGTTTAGGGTTTTGGATTTAGTATTTAGGATTTAGGGTTTTTGGGTTTAGGATTTAGGGTTTAGGGTTTAGTGTTTAGGTCTTAGTATTTAGGGTTTAGGGTTTAGTGTTTTGGGTTTAGGGTTTAAGGTTTAGGGTTTTGTGTTTAGGGCTTAGAGTTTAGGGGTTAGGGGTTAGGGCTTAGGGCTTTGGGTTTATGTTTTAGGGTTATAGGCTTTAGTGTTTAGGGTTTCAGGTTTAGTGTTTCGGGTTTAGGGTTTAGGGTTTTGGGTTTTGGGTTTTTAGGGTCTAGGGTTTGCGTTTAGGGTGTGGGTTAGGCTTTAGGGTTTAGCGTTTTTAGGGTATAGGGTTTAGGGTTTAGGGTTTTGTGTTTAGGGTGTAAGGTTTAGTGTTTTGGGTTTAGGGTGTAAGGTTTAGTGTTTTGGGTTTAGGGTTTAGGGTTTAGAATTTTGGTTTTAGGATTTTTAGGGTCTACGGTTTAGGATTTAGGGTTTAGGGTTAAGGATTGATGGTTTAGGGTTATGGTTTAGAGTTTAGTGTTTAGGGTTTAAGGTTTAGGGTTTAGGTGTATAGGTTTTAGGGTTTAGGATTTACGATTTAGGGTTTAGCGTTTAATGTTCAGTATTCAGGGTTCAGGGTTTAGGGTTTAAGGTTTAGGGTTTAGGGTTTAAGGCTTAGGGTTTAGGGGTTAGGGGTTAACGTTTAGGGTTTAGTGTTTTAGGTTTTTGGTTTTAGGTTTTAGGGTTTAGGTTTTTCGGGTCTAGGTTTTAGAGTTTAGGGTTTTGGGCTTTGGGTTTAGGGTATAGGGTTTTGGGTTTAGCTTTTAGGGTGTTCGATTTTAGGGGTTTGAGTTTGTGGTTAGGATTTCGGTTTTGGGTTTTTAGGGTCCATGTTATTGGGTTTACGGTTTTGTGTTTAAGGTTTAGGGTTTAGGGGGTTAGGGTTTAGAATTTAGGGTTTAGGGTTCAGGGTTTAGGGTTGAAGGTTTAGAGTTTAGGGTTTAGGGTTTAGGGTTCAGGTTTAGGGTTTAGTGTTTGGGTTTAGGGTTTGGGTTTAGGGCTTAGGGCTTGTGGTTTTTAGGGTCTAAGGCTTAAGGTTTAGGGTTTATGGTTTTGCGTTTAGGGTTTTTGTTTGGGTTAGGGGTTTAGGGTTTAGGATATAAGGTTTAGAGTTTAGGGTTTAGGGTTTAGGTTTAGGGTTTAGGGTTTAGGGTTTAGGTTTAGGGTTTAGGGTTTAGGGTTTAAGGTTTTGGATTTAGGGTTTAGGTTTTAGTGTTTAGGGTTTTTGGGTTTAAGGTTTGGGGTTTGTGGTTTAGGATTTTGTTATTAGTATTTAGGGTTTAGTGTTTAGGTTTTAAGGTTTAGGGTTTAGGGTTGAGGGCTTGGGGTTTAAGGTTTATGGTTTTGGGTTATAGGGTTTACGATTTACGGTTTAGGGTTTGGGGCTTACGGTTTAGGGTTTAGGGTATTGGGTTGGGGGTTTAGGATTTAGGGTTTAGGGTTTGTGGTTTAGGGTTTAGGGTTTTGGCTCTAGGGTTTTGGGGTTAGGTTTATAAGGTTCAAGGTTTAGGGTTTTGGGGTCTGGGGTTTGGGGTTTTGGGTTTGGGTTTGGGATTAGGGTTTAGGGTTTAGGATTTTCTAGGTCTAGGGTATAGGGTTTATGGTTTAGGGTTTAGGGTTTGGGGTTAGGGTTTAGGGTTTAGTGTTTACGATTTAGGGTTTAGGGTTGAGGGTTTAGGGTTTAGCTTGTAGGGTTTAGGTGTTTAGGCTTTTGGGTTTAAATTTTAGTATTTTGGGTTTTGGATTTAGGGTTTAGGGTTTAGTGTTTAGGATTTAGGGTTTATGTTTTAGGGTATTAAGGTATTGGGGTTTAGGGTTTCAGGTTTTGGGTTTAGGGCTTAGTGTTATAGGGTTTAGGATTTTGGGTGTAGGGTTTTGTGATTGGGGTTAGGGTTTTGGGTTTAGGTTTTAGGGTTTTAAGGGTCTAGGGTTTAGGGTTTATGGTCTAGGGTTTGGGGTTTTGGGATTAGGGTTAACGTTCAGGGTTTAGGTTTAGGGATCAGGGTCTAGGGTTTCGGGTTTAGGGTTTTGGGATTAGAGTTAACGTTCAGGGTTTAGGGTTTAGAGATCAGGGTCTAGGGTTTCGGGTTTTAGGTTTAGGTGTTTTGGTTTTAGGGTTTAGGTTTTTAGAGTTGAAGGTTTAGAGTTTAGGGTTTAGGTGTTAGGGTTTAGGGTTTTGGATTTAGTATTTAGGATTTAGGGTTTTAGGGTTTAGGATTTAGGGTTTAGGGTTTAGTGTTTAGGTCTTAGTATTTAGGGTTTAGGGTTTAGTGTTTTGGGTTTAGGGTTTAAGGTTTAGGGTTTAAGGTTTAGGGTTTAGTGTTTAGGGCTTAGAGTTTAGGGGTTAGGGGTTAGGGCTTAGGGCTTTGGGTTTATGATTTAGGGTTATAGGCTTTAGTGTTTAGGGTCTCAGGTTTAGTGTTTCGGGTTTAGGGTTTAGGGTTTAGGGATTTTAAGGTCTAGGGTTTGCGTTTAGGGTGTGGGTTAGGCTTTAGGGTTTAGCGTTTTTAGGGTATAGGGTTTAGGGTTTAGGGTTTAGGGTTTTGTGTTTAGGGTGTAAGGTTTAGTGTTTTGGGTTTAGGGTTTAGAATTTCTGTTTTAGGATTTTTAGGGTCTACGGTTTAGCATTTAGGGTTTAAGGTTAAGGATTTATGGTTTAGGGTTATGGTTTAGAGTTCAGTGTTTAGGGTTTAAGGTTTAGGGTTTAGGTGTATAGGTTTTAGGGTTTAGGATTTACGATTTAGGGTTTAGCGTTTAATGTTTAGTATTCAGGGTTTAGGGTTTAGGGTTTAAGGTTTAGGGTTTAGGGCTTAGGGCTTAGGGTTTAGGGGTTAGGGATTAACGTTTAAGGTTTAGTGTTTTAGGTTTTTGCTTTTAGGTTTTAGGGTTTAGGTTTTTCGGGTCTAGGTTTTAGAGTTTAGGGTTTTGGGCTTTGGGTTTAGGGTATAGGGTTTTGGGTTTAGCTTTTAGGGTGTTCGATTTTAGGGGTTGAGTTTGTGGTTAGGATTTCGGTTTTGGGTTTTTATGGTCCATGTTATTGGGTTTACGGTTTTGTGTTTAAGGTTTAGGGTTTAGGGGGTTAGGGTTTAGAATTTAGGGTTTAGGGTTCAGGGTTCAGGGTTTAGGGTTTAAGGTTTAGAGTTTAGGGTTTAGGGTTTAGGGTTTAGGGTTCAGGTTTAGGGTTTAGTGTTTGGGTTTAGGGTTTGGGTTTAGCGCTTAGGGCTTGTGGTTTTTAGGGTTTAAGGCTTAAGGTTTAGGGTTTAAGGTTTTACGTTTAAGGTTTTTGTTTGGGTTAGGGGTTTAGGGTTTAGGATATAAGGTTTAGAGTTTAGGGTTTAGGGTTTAGGGTTTAGGGTTTTGGATTTAGGGTTTAGGTTTTAGTGTTTAGGGTTTTTGGGTTTAAGGTTTGGGGTTTATGGTTTAGGATTTAGTTATTAGTATTTAGGGTTTAGGGTTTAGGGTTTAAGGTTTAGGGTTTAGGGTTGAGGGCTTGGGGTTTAAGGTTTATGGTTTTGGGTTATAGGGTTTACGGTTTACGATTTAGGGTTTGGGGCTTACGGTTTAAGGTTTAGGGTATTGGGTTGGGGGTTTAGGATTTAGGGTTTAGGGTTTGTGGTTTAGGGTTTAGGGTTTTGGCTCTAGGGTTTTGGGGTTAGGTTTATAAGGTTCAAGGTTTAGGGTTTTGGGGTCTAGGGTTTGGGGTTTTGGGTTTGGGTTTGGGATTAGGGTTTAGGGTTTAGGATTTTCTAGGTCTAGGGTATAGGGTTTATGGTTTGGGGTTTAGGGTTTGGGGTTAGGGTTTAGTGTTTACGATTTAGGGTTTAGGGTTTAGGGTTTAGCTTGTAGGGTTTAGGTGTTTAGGTTTTTTGGTTCAAATTTTAGTATTTAGGGTTTTGGATTTAGGGTTTAGTGTTTAGTGTTTAGGATTTAGGGTTTATGTTTTAGGGTATTAAGGTATTGGGGTTTAGGGTTTCAGGTTTTGGGTTTAGGGCTTAGGGTTATAGGGTTTAGGATTTCGGGTGTAGGGTTTTGTGATTGGGGTTAGGGTTTTGGGTTTAGGTTTTAGGGTTTTAAGGGTCTAGGGTTTAGGGTTTATGGTTTAGGGTTTAGGGTTTTGGGATTAGGGTTAACGTTCATGGTTTAGGGCTTAGGGATCAGGGTCTAGGGTTTCGGGTTTAGGGTTTAGGTGTTTTGGTTTTAGGGTTTAGGTTTTTAGAGTTGAAGGTTTAGAGTTTAGGGTTTAGGTGTTAGGGTTTAGGGTTTTGAATTTAGTATTTAGGCTTTAGGGTTTTAGGGTTTAGGATTTAGGGTTTAGCGTTTAGTGTTTAGGTCTTAGTATTTAGGGTTTAGGGTTTGGTGTTTTGGGTTTAGGGTTTAAAGTTTAGGGTTTAGTGTTTAGGGCTTAGAGTTTAGGGGTTAGGGATTAGCGCTTAGGGCTTTGGGTTTATGTTTTAGGGTTATAGGCTTTAGTGTTTAGGGTTTCAGGTTTAGTGTTTCGGGTTTAGGGTTTAGGGTTTTTAGGGTCTAGGGTTTGCATTTAGGGTGTGGGTTAGGCTTTAGGGTTTAGCGTTTTTAGGGTCTAGGGTTTAGGGTTTAGGGTTTAGGGTTTTGTGTTTAGGGTGTAAGGTTTAGTTTTTTGGGTTTAGGGTTTAGAATTTTGGTTTTAGGGTTTTTAGGGTCTACGGTTTAGGATTTAGGGTTTAGGGTTATGGTTTAGAGTTTAGTGTTTTGGGTTTAAGGTTTAGGGTTTAGGTGTATAGGTTTTAGGGTTTAGGTTTTAGGGTTTAGGATTTACGATTTAGGGTTTAGCGTTTAATGTTTAGTATTCAGGGTTTAGGGTTTAGGGTTTAAGGTTTAGGGTTTAGGGTTTAGGGCTTAGGGTTTAGGGGTTAGGGATTAACGTTTAAGGTTTAGTGTTTTAGGTTTTTGCTTTTAGGTTTTAGGGTTTAGGTTTTTCGGGTCTAGGTTTTAGAGTTTAGGGTTTTGGGCTTTGGGTTTAGGGTATAGGGTTTTGGGTTTAGCTTTTAGGGTGTTCGATTTTAGCGGTTGAGTTTGTGGTTAGGATTTCGGTTTTGGGTTTTTAGGGTCCATGTTATTGGGTTTACGGTTTTGTGTTTAAGGTTTAGGGTTTAGGGGGTTAGGGTTTAGAATTTAGGGTTTAGGGTTCAGGGTTTAGGGTTTAAGGTTTAGAGTTTAGGGTTTAGGGTTTAGGGTTCAGGTTTAGGGTTTAGTGTTTGGGTTTAGGGTTTGGGTTTAGCGCTTAGCGCTTGTGGTTTTTAGGGTTTAAGGCTTAAGGTTTAGGGTTTAAGGTTTTGCATTTAGGGTTTTTGTTTGGGTTAGGGTTTTAGGGTTTAGGATATAAGGTTTAGAGTTTAGGGTTTAGGGTTTAGGGTTTAGGGTTTTGGATTTTAGGTTTAGGTTTTAGTGTTTAGGGTTTTTGGGTTTAAGGTTTGGGGTTTATGGTTTAGGATTTAGTTATTAGTATTTAGGGTTTAGGGTTTGTGGTTTAGGGTTTAGGGTTTGTGGTTTAGGGTTTAGGGTTTTGGCTCTAGGGTTTTGGGGTTAGGTTTATAAGGTTCAAGGTTTAGGGTTTTGGGGTCTAGGGTTTGGGGTTTTGGGTTTGGGTTTGGGATTAGGGTTTAGGGTTTAGGATTTTCTAGGTCTAGGGTATAGGGTTTATGGTTTAGGGTTTAGGGTTTGGGGTTAGGGTTTAGTGTTTACGATTTAGGGTTTAGGGTTTAGGGTTTAGGGTTTAGCTTGTAGGGTTTAGGTGTTTAGGTTTTTTGGTTTAAATTTTAGTATTTAGGGTTTTGGATTTAGGGTTTAGGGTTTAGTGTTTAGGATTTAGGGTTTATGTTTTAGGGTATTAAGGTATTGGGGTTTAGGGTTTCAGGTTTTGGGTTTAGGGCTTAGGGTTATAGGGTTTAAGATTTCGGGTGTAGGGTTTTGTGATTGGGGTTAGGGTTTTGGGTTTAGGTTTTAGGGTTTTAAGGGTCTAGGGTTTAGGGTTTATGGTCTAGGGTTTAGGGTTTTGGGATTAGGGTTAACGTTCATGGTTTAGGGTTTAGGGATCAGGGTCTAGGGTTTCGGGTTTAGGGTTTAGGTGTTTTGGTTTTAGGGTTTAGGTTTTTAGAGTTGAAGGTTTAGAGTTTAGGGTTTAGGTGTTAGGGTTTAGGGTTTTAAATTTAGTATTTAGGATTTAGGGTTTTAGGGTTTAGGATTTAGGGTTTAGGGTTTAGTGTTTAGGTCTTAGTATTTAGGGTTTAGGGTTTAGTGTTTTGGGTTTAGGGTTTAAAGTTTAGGGTTTAGTGTTTAGGGCTTAGAGTTTAGGGGTTAGGGATTAGAGCTTAGGGCTTTGGGTTTATGTTTTAGGGTTATAGGCTTTAGTGTTTAGGGTTTCAGGTTTAGTGTTTCGGGTTTAGGGTTTAGGGTTTTTGGGGTCTAGGGTTTGCATTTAGGGTGTGGGCTAGGCTTTAGGGTTTAGCGTTTTTAGGGTCTAGGGTTTAGGGTTTAGGGTTTAGGGTTTTGTGTTTAGGGTGTAAGGTTTAGTGTTTTGGGTTTAGGGTTTAGGGTTTAGAATTTTGGTTTTAGGGTTTTTAGGGTCTACGGTTTAGGATTTAGGGTTTAGGGTTAAGAATTTATGGTTTAGGGTTATGGTTTAGAGTTTAGTGTTTTGGGTTTAAGGTTTAGGGTTTAGGTGTATAGGTTTTAGGGTTTAGGTTTTGGAGTTTAGGATTTACGATTTAGGGTTTAGCGTTTAATGTTTAGTATTCAGGGTTTAGGGTTTAGGGTTTAAGGTTTAGGGTTTAGGGTTCAGGGCTTAGGGTTTAGGGGTTAGGGATTAACGTTTAGGGTTTAGTGTTTTAGGTTTTTGGTTTTAGGTTTTAGGGTTTAGGTTTTTCGGGTCTAGGTTTTAGAGTTTACGGTTTTGGGCTTTGGGTTTAGGGTATAGGGTTTTGGGTTTAGCTTTTAGGGTGTTTGATTTTAGGGGTTTGAGTTTGTGGTTAGGATTTCGGTTTTGGGTTTTTAGGGTCCATGTTATTGGGTTTACGGTTTTGTGTTTAAGGTTTAGGGTTTAGGAGGTTAAGGTTTAGAATTTAGGGTTTAGGGTTCAGGGTTTAGGGTTTAAGGTTTAGAGTTTAGGGTTTAGGGTTTAGGGTTCAGGTTTAGGGTTTAGTGTTTGGGTTTAGGGTCTGGGTTTAGGGCTTAAGGCTTGTGGTTTTTAGGGTCTAAGGCTTAAGGTTTAGGGTTTAAGGTTTTGCGTTTAGGGTTTTTGTTTGGGTTAGGGGTTTAGGGTTTAGGGCATAAGGTTTAGAGTTTAGGGTTTAGGGTTTAGTTTTAGGGTTTAGGGTTTAGGGTTTAGGGTTTAGGGTTCAGGTTTAGGGTTTAGTGTTTGGGTTTAGGGTCTGGGTTTAGGGCTTAAGGCTTGTGGTTTTTAGGGTCTAAGGCTTAAGGTTTAGGGTTTAAGGTTTTGCGTTTAGGGTTTTTGTTTGGGTTAGGGGTTTAGGGTTTGGGGCATAAGGTTTAGAGTTTAGGGTTTAGGGTTTAGGGTTTTGGATTTAGGGTTTAGGTTTTATTGTTTAGGGTTTTTGGGTTTAAAGTTTGGGGTTTATGGTTTAGGATTTACGGTTTAGGGTTTGGGGCTTACGGTTTAGGGTTTAGGGTTTTGAGTTTAGGGCTTAGGGTTTAAGGTTTAGGGTTTAGGGATTTTTTTTTTTTTTTGGTTTTAGGGTTTAGGTTTAGGGTTTAGGGTTTAGGGTTTAGTGTTTAAGGTTTAGGGTTTAGGGTTTAGGGTGATGGTTTAGGGTTTTAGTGTTTTATGTTTTAGCAGGTTTTATTCGGTTTAAGTTTTGTTTTTTGGTGTTTTTTTTTTCGTGTTTAGGGGCATAAGTTTTCTATTTTTCTTTTTTATTTTTTTCTTTTCTTAGTAACTTTAGGTGTTGGGTTTTTGGGTTTAAGTTTTTTAGGTTTTTGTTTGCGGTCTTTTTTTTTTCCTTTTTTCTTTTTTTTGTTTCGTCGTTTTTCGTTTTTACGGTTTAGGGTTTAGGGTTTTGAGTTAGGGCTTAGGGTTTAAGGTTTAGGGTTTAGGGATTTTTTTTTTTTTGGGTTTTAGGGTTTAGGTTTAGGGTTTAGGGTTTAGGGTTTAGGTTTAAGGTTTAGGGTTTAGGGTTTAGGGTGATGGTTTAGGGTTTAGGGTTTAGGGTTTAGTGTTTAGGCTTTAGGCTTTAGGGTTTAGGGTTTAGGCTTAGGGTTTAGGGTTTACGGTATAGGTGTTAGGGTTTTGGATTTAGGGTTTAGGTTTTAGTGTTTAGGGTTTAGGGTTTGGGTTTAGGGTGTGGGTTAGGGTTGTGGGTTTTGTATTTTTAGGGTCTAGGGTTTAGGGTTTAGGGTTTTGTGTTTAGGGGTTAAGGTTTAGTGTTTCGGGTTTAGGGTTTAGGGTTTACTTTTTAGGGTTCAGTGTTTTGGGTATTAGGGTTTAGGGTTTAGGGTTTAGGATTTTGGTTTTAGGGTTTTTAGGGTTTACGGTTTAGGATTTAGGGTTTAGGGTTAAGGATTTAGGATTTATGGTTAGTGTTTAGAGTTTAGTGTTTGGGGTTTAAGGTTTAGGGTTTAGGTGTATAGGTTTCAGGGTTTTGGATTTACGATTTAGGGTTTAGCGTTTAGTGTTTAGTATTTGGGTTTTAGGGTTTAGGGTTTAAAGTTTAGGGTTTAGGGTTTATGGCTTAGGGTTTAGGGGATAGGGATTAACGTTTAGGGTTTAGGGTTTTAGGTTTTTGGTTTTTGGTTTTAGGGTTTAGGGTTTTTCGTATCTAAGGTTTAGAGTTTAGGGTTTTGGGTTTTGGGTTTAGGGTTTAGGGTATAGGGTTTTGGGTTTAGCGTTTAGGGTGTTTGGCTTGAGGGTTTTGAGTTTGAGGTTAGGATTTCGGTTTAGGGTTTAAAGTTTTGGGTTTTTATGGTTTATATTATCGGGTTTACGGTTTTGTGTTTAAGGTTTAGGGTTTAGGGGGTTAGGGTTTAGGGTTTAGGGTGTAGGGTTTAAGGTTTAGAGTTTAGGGTTTAGGGTTTAGGGTTTAGGGTTTAGGGTTAAGGTTTAGTGTTTGGGTTTAGGGTTTAGGGCTTGAGGTTTTTAGGGTATAGGGCTTAGGGTTTTGGGTTTAGGGTTTAGGGTTCGGGTTAGGGGTTTAGGGTTTAGGGTATGAGGTTTAGGGTTTAGGGTTTAGGCTTAGGGTTTAAGGTTTAGGGTTTAGGGTTTAGGGCTTAGGGTTTTGGATTTAGGGTTTAGGTTTTAGTGTTTAGGGTTTTAGGGTTTAGGGTTTGGGGTTTAGGGTTTAGTTATTGGTATTTAGGGTTTAGGGTTTATGGTTTAGGGTTTAGGGTTTTGGGCTTGAGGTTTAGGGTTTATGGTTTTGGGTTATAGGGTTTACGGTTTAGGGTTTGGGGCTTAGGGTTTAAGGTTTAGGGTTTTGAGTTTAGGGCTTAGGGTTTAGGGTTTAAGGTTTAGGGTTCTTATTTTTGTGTTTTTGGGTTTAGGATTTAGGGTTTAGGGTTTAGTGTCTAGGGGTCCAGGGTTTAGGGTTTTGGGTTAGGGTTTCGTGTTTAGTGTTTACGGGTTAGTGTTTAAGGTTTAAGGTTTATGGATTAGGGTTTAGGGTTTAGGGATTAGGGTTAAAGGTTTAGGGTTTAGGGTTTAGGATTTTTTTTTTTTGGGTTTTAGGGTTTAGGTTTATGATTTAGGGTTGGGGGTTTAGTGTTTAGGGTTTAGCGTTTTGGGTTTAGGCTTAGGGTTTAGGGTTTAGGGTTTAGGGTTTAGGGTTTAGGGTTTAGTGTTTAGGGTTTGGGGTTTAGGGTTTAGGGTTTAGGGTTTAGGATTTAGGCTTAGGGTTTAGGGTTTAGGGTTTAGGGTTTAGGGTTTTGGATTTAGGGTTTAGGTTTTTGTGTTTAGGGTTTTAGGGTTTAGGGTTTGGGTTTAGGGTGTGGGTTAGGGTTTAGGGTTTAGCATTTTTAGGGTCTAGGGTTTAGTGTTTAGGGTTTTGTGTTTGGGGTTTAAGGTTTAGTGTTTCGGGTTTAGGGTTTAGGGTTTACTTTTTAGGGTTTACTTTTTTGGGTAATAGGGTGTAGGGTTTAGGGTTTAGGATTTTGGTTTTAGGGTTTTTAGGGTCTACGGTTTAGGATTTAGGGTTTATGGTTAAGGATTTAGGGTTTACGGTTAGGGTTTAGAATTTAGTGTTTATGGTTTAAGGTTTAGGGTTTAGGTTTATAGGTTTTCGGGTTTAGGTTTTAGGGTTTAGGATTTACGATTTAGGGTTTAGCATTTAGTGTTTAGTATTTAGGCTTTAAGGTTTAGGGTTTAGGGTTTAGAGCTTAGGGTTTAAGGGTAAGGGATTAACGTTTACGGTTTAGGGTTTTAGGTTTTTTTTTTTTTAGGTTTTAGGGTTTAGGGTTTTTCGAGTCTAGGGTTTAGAGTTTAGGGTTTTGGGCTTTGGGTTTTGGGTTTAGGGTATAGGGTTTTGGGTTTAGCGTTTAGGGTGTTCTTCTTTAGGGTTTTGAATTTGTGGTTAGGATTTCGGTTTAAGGTCTAAGGTTTTGGGTTTTTGGGGTCTATGTTATCGGGTTTACGGTTTTGTGTTTAAGGTTTAGGGTTTAGGGGGTTAGGGTTTAGGGTATAAGGTTTAAAGTTTAGGGTTTAGGGTTTAGGGTTTATGGTTCAGGTTTAAGGTTTAGTGTTTGGGTTTAGGGTTTGGGTTAAGGGTTTAGGGCTTGAGGTTTTTAGGGTCTAGGGCTTTGGGTTTGGGGTTTAGGGTTTTGGGTTTAGGGTTTAGGGTTCGGGTTAGGGGTTTAGGGTTTAGGGTAAAAGGTTTAGGGTTTAGGGTTTAGGCTTAGGGTTTAGGGTTTAGGGTTTAGGGTTTAGGGTTTAGGGTTTTGGATTTAGGGTTTAGGTTTTAGTGTTTAGGGTTTTAGGGTTTAGGGTTTAGGGTTTGGGGTTTATGGTTTAGGGTTTAGTTATTTGTATTTAGGGTTTAGGGTTTAGGGTTTAGGGTCTTGGGTTTAGGGTTTATGGTTTAGGGTTGAGCGTTTAGGGCTTGGGGTTTTGGGTTTATGGTTTTGGGTTATAGGGTTTAATGTTTACGGTTTTGGGTTTGGGGCTTCGGGTTTAGGGTTTAGGGTTTTGAGTTTAGGGCTTAGGGTTTACGGTTTACGATTTAGGGTTCTCGTTTTTGTGTTTTTGGGTTTAGGATTTAGGGTTTAGGGTTTAGTGTCTAGAGGTCCAGGGTTTAGGGTTTAGGGTTAGGGTTTCGTGTTTAGTGTTTAGGGTTTAGGGTTTATGGATTAGGGTTAAGGGTTTAGGGCGTAGGGTTAAAGGTTTAGGGTTTAGGGTTTAGGATTTTTATTTTTGGGTTTTAGGGTTTAGGTTTAGGGCTTAGGGTTTAGGGTTTAGTGTTTAGGGTTTAGGGTTTAGAGTTTGGGGTTAGGGTTTAGGGTTTAAGGTTTAGGGTTTAGAGTCTAGGATTTAGGCTTAGAGTTTAGGGTTTAGGGTTTTGGATTTAGGGTTTAGGTTTTAGTGTTTAGGGTTTTAGGGTTTAGGGTTTGGGGTTTAGGGTTTAGGGTTTCGTTATTAGTATTTAGGGTTTTGGGTTTAGGGTCTTGCGTTTAGGGTTTGTGGTTTAGGGTTCAGGGTTTAGGGCTTGGGGTTTAGGGTTTATGGTTTTGGGTTATATGGTTTAGGGTTTACGGTTTAGGCTTTGGGGCTGAGGGTTTAGGGTTTAGGGTTTCGAGTTTAGGGCTTAGGGTTTAGGGTTTACGGTTTAGGGTTCTCGTTTTTGTGTTTTTGGGTTTAGGATTTAGGGTTGAGGGTTTAGTGTCTAGGGGTCCAGGGTTTAGGGTTTAGGGTTAGGGTTTCGTGTTTAGTGTTTAGGGTTTAGTGTTTAGGGTTTAGGATTTATGGACTAGGGTTTAGGGTTAAAGGTTTGGGGTTTAGGGTTTAGGATTTTTGTTTTTTGGTTTTAGGGTTTAGGTTTAGGGTTTAGGGTTTAGGGTTTAGGGTTTAGTGTTTAGGGTTTAGGGTTTAGGGTTTAGGGTTAGGGTTTAGGGTTTAGGGTTAGTGTTTAGGGTTTAGGGTTTAAGGTTTGGGGTTATCGGCTTAGGGTTTAGGGTCTAAGATTTTGGGTTCGGGTTTAGGGTTTAGGGTTTTGGATTTAGGGTTTAGGTTTTAGTGTTTAGGGTTTTAGGGTTTAGGGTTTGGCGTTTAGGGTTTTGGGTTTGGTTTTTGTATTTAAGATTTAGGGTTTAAGGTTTTGGGTTTAGGGTCTAATGTTTAGGGTTTAAGATTTAGGGCTTGGGGTTTAGAGTTTATGGTTTTGGGTTATAGGGTTTAGGGTTTAGGGTTTAGGGTTTAAGCTTAGGGTTTTGGGTTTAGGGTTTAGGTTTTAGTGTTTAGGGTTTTAGGGTTTAGGGATTGGGGTTTAGGGTTTAGGGTTTAGGGTTTAGGGCCTGGGGTTTAGGGTTTATGGTTTTGGGTTATAGGGTTTAGGGTTAACGGTTTAGGGTTTGGGTCTACAGGTTTAGGGTTTTGAGTTTAGGGCTTAGGGTTTAAGATTTACCGTTTTCGGTTCTCGTTTTTGGGTTTTTGGGTTTAAGATTTCGGGTTTGGGGTTTAGGGTTTAGTGTCTAGGGGTCTAGGGTTTTGGGTTTTGGGTTGGTGTTTGGGGTTTAGTGCTTTGGGTTTAGGGTTTAGGGTTTAGGTGTTTAGGTTTTCGGGTTTAGGTTTTAAGGTTTATGGTTTAGGGTTTAGGGTTTTGGGTTTAGTGTTTTGGATTTTGGGTTTCGGGTTTAGGGTATAGGGTTTATTGTTTAGTTTTTTGGGTTTAGGCTTCAGGGTTTAGGGTTTTGACTTTTTTGTGTAGTGCTTAGGGTTTAAGGTTTTAGCGTTTACAATTTTGGGTTTAGGGTTTAGGGTTTCGGTTTTAGGGTTATAGTGTTTAGGGTTTTGGGTTTCAAGTTTAATGTTTTGCATTTGGGGTAAAGGTTTGGGGTTAGGGTTTAGGGTTTTGGGTTTAGGGATTTTAGAGTTTAGGCTTTAGGGTTTAGGGTTTAGTTTCTACGGTTTTTGGTTTAGGTTTTATTGTTTAGGGTTTTGGGCTTATGGTTTATATGCTTAGGTTTTAGGTTTTAGGGTTTTGGGCTTAGGGGTTAGGACTTCAGGTTTAGGGTTTTTGGTTTGGGGTTTGGATTTGGGGTTAGGGTTTAGGGTTTGGGGTTTATGGTTTTTAGTGTCTATGGCTTAGGGTTTAGGGTTTAGTGGTTAGGGTTTATGGTTTAGGGGTTAGGGTTTAGAGTTTAGGGTTTAGGGTTTAAGGTTTATTGTTTATGGTTTAGGGCTTAGGGTTTAGGATTTTGTGTTTAGGTTTTAGGGTTTAGGTTTTAAGGTTTCGAGTTAACAGTTCAGTGTTTGGGATCTAGGTTTGGGTTTAGGGTTTAGAGTTTTGGGTACTTAGGGTCTAGGGTTTAGGGTTTGGGGTTTAGGGTGTAGGGTTTAGGGTTTTGGGTTTTGGGTTTTGGGTTTTGGATTTTGGGTTTAGGGTTTTGATTTGGGGTTAGGGTTTAGCGTTTAAGGTTTAGGGTTTTTAGGGTCCAGGGCTTAGGGTTTAGGGTTTTGTGTTTAGTGTTCGGGGTTTAGGGTTTAGGGGGTTAGGGTTTAGAGTTTAGCGTTTTGGGGTAAAGGTTTAGGGTTTCTTGTTTAGGGTTTAGGGTTTAGGGTTTTGTGTTTAGGGTTTAGGATTAACGTTGTTGTGTTTGGGATTAGGGTTTGGGTTTAGGGTTTAGGGTTTAGGTTTTTAGGGTCTAGGGTTTAGGCTTTGGGGTTTAGGGTTTAGGGTTTAGATTTAGGGTTTAGGATTAGGGGTTTAGGGTTTAGGGTTTAAGATTTAGGATTTAGGGTTTAGGGTTTAGGGTTTGGGGTTTAAGGTTTGGGTTTACAGTTTTGGATTTTGTATTTAGGATTTAGGGTTTTAGGGTTTAGGATTTAGGGTTTTGGGTTTAGGGTTTAGTGTTTAGGTCTTAGTATTTAGGGTTTAGGGTTTAGGGTTTAGAGTTTAGGGTTTAGTTTTTCGAGTTTATGGTTTAGCGTTTAGGGTTTAAGGTTTAGGTGTTTAGGTTTTAGGGTTTAGGTTTTAGGTTTTAGGGTTTGGGGTTTAGGGTTTAGGGTTTTAGGTTTAGTTTTTCGGGTTTGGGGTTACGATTTGGGGTTATTGTTTCGAGTTTGGGGTTTAAGGTTTTTACGGTCTAGAGTTTAGCATTTAGGATTTAGTGTTTAGGATTTAGGGTTTAGGCGTTTAGGGCTTACAGTTTAGTGTTTAGGGTTTAGGGTATGGGGTTTGGGGTTTCAGGTTAAGGGTTTAGTGTTTTGGTTTAGAGTGTGAGTTTAGGGTTTAGGGTTTATAGTTTTTAAAGTCTAAGGCTTAGGGTTTAGGGGTTAGGGTTTAGGATTTAGGGTTTAGGGTCTAGAGTTTAGGGTTTAGGATTTAGGATTTTTGGTTTAGGGTTTGGGGTTTGCGGTTTAGGGTTTAGGGTTTAGGATTTATGTTTTATGGATAAGGGTTTAGGGTTTAGGGTTTGGGGTTTAGGGTTTTGGATTTAGGGTTTTGGTTTTAGTTTTTAGGGTTTTAGGGTTTAGGGTTTACGGTTCAAAGTTTAGTATTTAGGGTTTGGCATTTGGGTTTAGGGTTTACGGTTTACGGTTTTGGGTTTTGGGTTTAAGGGTTAGGGTTTTGGGTTTAGGGTTAAGGGTTTAGGGTTTTGGGTTATAGGGCTTAAGGTTTAGGGTTTGCAGTTTGGGGTTTAAGGTTTACGTTTTAGGGCTTACGGTTTAGGGTTTAGGATTTTTGTTTTTTAGTTTTTGGGTTTAAGATTCAGGGTTTAGGGTTTAGTGTCTAGGGGTTTAGGGTTTATGGTTTAGGGTTAGGGTTTAGGGTTTAGTGTTTAGGGTTTAGGGTTTAGGTGTTTACGGTTTAGGCTTTAGGTTTTAGTGTTCAGGGTTTAGGATTTAAGGTTTAGGATTTAGGGTTTAGGTTTGGGGTTGATGGTTTTGGAAGTAGGGTTTATGATTTAGGATTTAGGGCTGAGCGTTTATGGTTTAGGGTTTTAGGGTTCACGGTTTAGGGTTTAGGGTTTATGTTTTAGGGTTTAGGGTTATAGGGTTTGGGGTTTAAAGGGTTTATGGTTTAAGGTTTCGGGATTAGGGTTTTGGGTTTGCGGTTAGGGTTTAGTGTTTATGGTTTAGGTTTTTTTGGGTCGATGGTTTAGGGTTTAGGGTTTAGGTTGGGGTTTAGGATTTTGGGTTTAGGGTTTGGGTGTTTTGGTTTTTGGGTTTAGGTTTTAGGGTTTAGGGTTTTAGGGTTTAGGGCTTAGGTTTTAGGTTTTAGGGTTATAGGGTTTAAGGTTTCGAGTTTTTAATTCCTAGTGTTTAGGGCTCTAGGTTTATGGTTTAGGGTTTAGGGTTTAGGTGTTTAGGTTGTTGGGTTTAGGTTTTATGGTTTAGGATTTTGGGTTTAAGGGTTTAGGTTTTAGGATTTAGGGTTTTGGGTTTTGGGTTTAGGGTTTAGGTGTTTAGGTTTTATGGTTTAGGGTTTTAGGGTTTAGGGTTTAGGTTTTAGGGTTTAGGGTTATAGGGTTTAGGGTTTTGGGTTTTTATGGTTTAGGGTTTAGCGTATAAGGTTTAGGGCTTAGGGTTTGGGGTTGTAGGGTTTAGGGTTAGGGGTTTCGTGTTTAGGGGTTTGGGTTTAGGGTCTAGTGTTCAGGGTTTTGGGTTTACGGTTTATGGTTTAGGGTTTAGGATTTAGTGCTTAGGGTTTAGAGTTTAGGGTTTCGGGTTTAGGGTTTAGGGTTTAGGGTTTAGGGTTTAGGGTTTAGGTGTTTAGGTTTCAGGGTTTAGGGTTTAGGGTTTAGGTTTTAGGTTTTAGGGTTTGGGGTTTGGGGTTTAGGGTTTCAAGTTTAGTTTTTCGGGTTTGGGGTTACGATTTAGGGTTATGGTTTAAAGTTTGGGGTTTAGGGTTTTTAGGGTCTAGAGTTTAGCGTTTAGGGTTTAGTGTTTAGCGTTTGGGGTTTAGGGGTTTAGGGCTTAGAGTTGAGTGTTTAGGGTTTAGGGTTTGGGGTTTGGGGTTTCAGGTTAAGGGTTTAGTGTTTTGGTTTAGGGTTTGGGTTTAGGGTTTAGGGTTTATAGTTTTTAGAGCCTAGGGCTTAGGGTTTAGGGGTTAAGGTTTAGGGTTTGGGGTCTTGGTTCAGGTCAAGGGTTTAGGGTTTAGGGTCTAGGGTTTAGGATTTAGGATTTTTGGTTTAGGGTTTGGGGTTTAGGGTTTAGGGTTTAGGATTTTTTTTTTTATGGATAAAGGTTTAGGGTTTAGGGCTTGGGATTTAGGGTTTTGGATTTAGGGTTTTGGTTTTAGGTTTTATGGTTTTACGGTTTAGGGTTCAGAGTTTAGTATTTAGGTTTTGGCGTTTGGGGTTTAGGGTTTTCAGTGTACGGTTTTGGTTTTTAGGTTTAAGGGTTGGGGTTTAGGGTTTACGATTAAGGGTTTTGGGTTTTGGGTTATAGGGTTTAAGGTTTAGGGTTTGTGGTTTTGGGTTTAGGGTTTACGGTTTAGGGTTTAGGGCTTAGGGTTTGGGATTTTCATTTTTGAGTTTTTGGGTTTAAGATTCACGGTTTAATGTTTAGTGTCTAGGGGTTTGGGGTTTAGGGTTCGGGGTTTGGGGTTAGGGTTTAGCGTTTAGTGTTTAGGGTTTAGGGTTTTGGTGTTTAGGGTTTAGGCTTTAGGTTTTAGTGTTCAGGGTTTAGGGTTTAAGGTTTAGGATTTAGGGTTTAGGTTTGGGGTTAAGGGTTTTGTATTTTGGGTTTAGGGTTTAGGATTTAGGGCTGAGCGTTTATGGTTTAGGGTTTTAGGGTTCATGGTTTAGGGTTTAGGGTTTATGTTTTAGGGTTTAGGGTTTAAAGGGTTTAGGGTTTAAGGTTTCGGGATTAGGGTTTTTTGTTTGCGGTTAGGGTTTAGTGTTTAGGGTTTTGGTTTTTTTGGGTCTACGGTTTTGGGTTTAGGGTTTAGGTTGGGGTTTAGGATTTTGGGTTTAGGGTTTGGGTGTTTTGGTTTTAGGGTTTAGGTTTCAGGTTTTAGGGTTTAGGGTTTTAGGGTTTAGGGCATAGGTTTTAGGGTTTAGGGTTATAGGGTTAAAGTTTTCGGGTTTTTAATTCCTAGGGTTTAGGGCTCTGGGTTTAGGGTTTAGGGTTTAGGTGTTTAGGTTTTGGGGTTTAGGTTTTATGGTTTAGGGTTTTGGGTTTTATGGTTTAGGGTTTAGGATTTAGGGTTTAGGGTTTAGGGTTTAGGGTTTAGGTGTTTTGGTTTTAGGGTTTAGGTTTTAGGTTTTAGGCTTTAGGGTTTTAGGGTTTAGGGTTTAGGTTTTAGGGTTTAGGGTTATAGGGTTTAGGGTTTAGGGTTTAGGGTTTAGGGTTTAGGGTTTGGGGTTATAAGGTTTAGGGTTTAGGGTTTCGGGCATAAGGTTTAGGTTTAGAGTTTCGGGTTTAGGGGTTTGGGTTTAGGGTCTAGTGTTTAGGGTTTTGGGTTTACGGTTTATGGTTTGAGGTTTAGGATTTAGTGCTTAGGGTTTCGGGTTTAGGATTTAGGGTTTAGGGTTTTGGGTTTAGGTGTTTATGTTTCAGGGTTTAGGTTTTAGGGTTTTGGGTTTTGGGTTTCGGGTTTTTAATTTAGGGTTTAGCGTTTAGGGTTTAGGGTTTAGTGTTTAGTATTTGGGGTTTTGGGTTTAGGGTTTTGGGTTTAAGGTTTAGGGTTTAGGGTTTAGGGCTTAGGGTTTAGGTGTTAGGGTTTAGGGTTTAGGGTTTAGGGTTATAGGCTTTATGGTTTATGGTTTCAGGTTTAAGGTTTAGGGTTTCGGATTAGGGTTTGGGTTTTGGGTTTTGGGTTTTTGGGGTCTAGGGTTTAGGGTTTAGGGTTTGAGGTTTCGGGTTTAGGATTTAGGGTTTCGGGTTAGGGTTTGTGTTTACGGTTTAGGGGTTAGGGTTTAAGGTTTTTAGGGTCTTGGGTTTAGGGTTTAGAGTTCATGGTTTAGGATTTAGTGTTTAGGGCTTAGTGCTTAGGGTTTAGGGTTTACGGTTTAGGGTTATAGGGTTTAGGGTTTAGCATTTCGGGTTTAGGGTTTTGCGTTTGAGGTTGGGGTTTTTGCATAGGGTTCAGGGTTTAGGGTTAACGTCTTTTTGGGTTTAGGGTTTAGGGTTAAGGGATTGGGGTTAGGGTTTAGGGTTTAGTGTTTAGTGTTTAGGATCTAGGGTTTAAGGTTTGGGGTGTAGGTTGGGGTTTAGGGTTTATGGTTTAGTGTTTAGGGGTATTTAGGTTTTAGAGCTTAGGTTTTTTGTCTTAGGGTTTAGGGTTTTAGGGTTTAAGGTTTAGGTTTCAGGGTTTATGGTTATATAGTTTAGGTTTATGGTTTTTAGGTCTTGGGTTTAGGGTATAGGGTTTAGGGTTTAGGGTTTAGGGTTTTGGTGTTTAGGTTTTAGGGTTTAGGTGTTATGGTTTAGGGTTTAGGGTTTAGGGTTTTGGATGAGGGTTTAGGGTTTTGTTTTTTTAGGGACAAGGGTTTGGGGTTTAGGGTTCAGTGTTTAGGGTTTTGGGTTTAGGGTTTAGTGTCTAGCCGTTTAGGATTTAGGGTTTAGGGTTAGGGTTTAGAGTTTCCTGTTTAGGGTTTAGGGTTTAGGGTTTGGGGTTTAGGGTTTAGGTGTTTAGGTTTTAGGGTTTAGGTTTTAGGTTTTAGGTTTTAGGGTTTAGGGTTTAGGTTTGGGGTTTAGGGTTTAGGGTTTAGGGTTTATAGTTTAGGTTTTAGGGTTTTGTGTTTATGGTTTAGGGTTTACGTTTTAGAGGTTCGGGTTAACGGTTTAGTGTTTGGGATCCATGTTTAGGTTTAGGGTTAAGGGTTTTAGGTATTTGGGGTCTAGGGTTTAGGGTTTGGTGTTTAGGGTTTAGGGTGTAGGGTTTAGGGTTTTGGGTTTTGGGTTTGGGGGTTTTGATTTGGGGTTAGGGTTTAGGGTTTAAGGTTTAGGGTTTTTAGGGTCCAGAGCTTAGGGTTTAAGGTTTAGTGTTTAGGGTTTAGGGTTTAGGGGATTAGGGTTTAGAGTTTAGCGTTTAGGGGTTAGAGTTTAGGGTTTATGGTCTAATCTTTAGGGTTTAGGGTTTTGTGTTTAGGGTTTAGGGTTTAGGGTTTCGGGTGAACGATTTAGTGTCTGGGATTAGGGATTGGGTTTTGGGTTTTGGGTTTTTTGGTTCTGGGGTTTAGGGTTTGAGGTTTAGGGTTTAGGGTTTAGGGTTTAGGGTTTAGGGTTTAAGGTTTAGGGTTTATGGTTAGGGTTTAGGGTTTGGGGTTTTGGGCTTTGGGTTTAGGATTTAGCATTTAGGGTTTATGGATTAGGGTTTCGGATTTAGGGTTTAGTGTTTGAGGTTTAGGATTTTGGGTTTTGGATTAAGGTTTAGGTTTTAGTGTTTAGGGTTTTTGGGTTTTGGATTTAGGGTTTAGGGTTTTGTGTTTAGTTTTGAGTATTTAGGGTTTAGGGTTTAGGGTTTTTTGTTTAGGGTTTAAGGTTTAGGGTTTAGGGCTTGGTGTTTAGGGTTTAGGGTTTATGGTTTTGTGTTATAGGGTTTGGGGCTTGGGGTTTATGGTTTAGGGTTTAGGGCTTGGGGTTTAGGGTTTATGGTTTGGTGTTATAGGGTTTACGGTTTACGGTTTAGCGTTTGGGGCTTGGGGTTTAGGGTTTAAGGTTTAGTGTTTTGAGTTTAGGGCTTATGGTTTAGGGTTTACGATTGAGGGTTCTCGTTTTTGGGTTTTTGGGTTTAGGTTTTAGGGTTTAGGGTTTAGGGTTTAGGGTTCAGTGTTTAGGCTTTAGGGTTTAGTGTTTAGCTTTTAGGGTTTATGGATTAGGGTTTAAGGTTTACGGCTCTGGGTTAAAGGTTTAGGGTTTAGGGTTTAGGATTTTTTTTTTTGGGTTTTAGGGTTTAAGTTTAGGGTTTAGGGTTTAGGGTTTAGTGTTTAGGGTTTAGGGTTTAGGTTTAGGGTTTAGGGTTTAGGGTTTAGTGCTTAGGGTTTAGGGTTTATGGTTTAGGGTTTAGGGTTTAGGGTTTAGGGTTTAGGTTTTTTGGTTTTCGGGTGTAGGTTTTAAGATTTAGGGTTTAGGGTTTAGGATTTAGGGTTTTGGGTTTGGGGTTTTGTGTGTTGGATTTAGGGTTTCGAGTATAGGGTATAAGGTTTTAGGGTTTTCGGTTTAAGGTTTAGGGTTTGTTGTTTAGTATGGAGGGTTTAGGGTTTAGAGTTTATGGTTTAGGGTTTAGGGTTTAGGGTTTAGGGTTTAGGGCTTAAGGTTTAGGATTTTAGTGTTTATGGTTTAGGGTTTAGGGTTTAGGGTTTCAGGTGTAGGGTTATGGGGTTTAGGGTTTAGGGTTTCAGGTTTAAAGTTTTGCATTTGGGGTAAGGGTTTGGGGTTAGGGTTTAGGGTTTCGTGTTTAGGGATTTTTGGGTCTAGGCTTTAGGGTTTAGGGTTTAGGGTTTAGATTTTTGGGTTTTGGGTTTAGGTTTTATTTTTTAGAGTTAAGCGCTTATGGTTTAGGTGTTTAGGTTTTAGGTTTTAGGGTTTACGGTTTAGGGTTTAGGGATTCTAATTTAGAGTTTTGGTTTTGGGGTTTGAATTTGGGGTTAGGGTTTAGGGTTTAGGGTTTAGGGTTTTTAGTGTCTAGGGCTTAGGGTTTAGGGTTTAGTGTTTACGGTTTATGGTTTAGGGGGTTTGGGTTTAGTGTTTAGCGTTTAGGGTTTAGGGTTTTGGGTTTTGTGTTTAGGGTTTAGGGTTTAAGTTTTAGGGGTTTGGCTTAATGGTTTAGTGTTTACGATCTTGGTTTGGGTTTAGGGTTTAGGGTTTTGGGTATTTAGGGTCTTGGGTCTAGGGTTTGGGGTTTTGGGTTTATGGTGTATGGTTCAGGGTTTAGAGTTTAGGGTTTAGGGGTTTTGATTTGGGGTTAGGGTTTAGGGTTTAAGGTTTAGGGGTTTTAGGGTCCAAAGCTTAGGGTTTAAGATTTAGTGTTTTGGGTTTAGGGTTTAGGGGGTATGGGTTTAGAGTTTAGCGTTTAGGGGTTAAGGTTTAAGGTTTAGGGGTTTTCGGGTCCAAAGCTTAGGGTTTAGGGTTTAGTGTTTAGGGTTTAGGGTTTAGGGGGTTAGGGCTTAGAGTTTAGCGTTTAGGGGTTAGGGTTTAGGGTTTAGGGTTTATGGTTTAGTGTTTAGGGTTTTGGGTTTTGTGTTTAGGGTTTAGGGTTTCGGGTTAACGGTTTAGTGTTTGCAATTAAGGATTGGGTTTAGGGTTTTGGGTTTTGTGTTTTTAGGGTCTAGGGTTTAGGGTTTGAGGTTTAGGGTTTAGGGTTTAGGGTTAGGGTTTAGGATTTAGGGTTTAGGGTTTGGGGTTTAGGGTTTTGGGTTTAGGATGTAGGATTTAGGGTTTATGGATTAGGGTTTTGGGTTTAGGGTTTAGTGTTTGAGGTTTAGGATTTTGGGTTTTGGATTTAGGGTTTAGGTTTTAGTGTTTTGGGTTTTAGGGTTTTGGATTTGGCGTTTAGGGTTTGGGGTTTAGCTTTTAGTATTTAGGGTTTAGGGTTTAGGGTTTAGGGTTTTGTGTTTATGGTTTAAAGTTTAGGGTTTAGGGTTTTGGGCTTGGGGTTTAGGGTTCAGGGTTTTGGGTTTCAGGTTATAGGGTTTGGGGTTGGGAGTTTAGGGTTTGGGGTTTAGGGTTTAGGATTTTGAGTTTAGGGCTTAGGGTTTACAGTTCAGGTTTTCGTTTTTTGGTTTTTGGGTTTTGGATTTATCGTGTAGGGTTTTGGGTTTAGTGTCTAGGGATTTAGTGTTTAAGGTTTAAGGTTAGGGTTTCTGGTTTAGTGTTTAGGGTTAAGTGCTTAGGGTTTAGGGGTAAGGGTTTTGGTGTTTAGCTTTTAGTGTTGAGGAGATAGGGTTTAGGGTTTAGGGTTGTGGGTTTTGAATTTAAGGTTTAGGATTTATGGTTTAGGGCTTAGGTTTTAGGGTTTAGGGTTTTAGAGTTCACGGTTTAGGGTTTAGGGTTTAAGGTTATAGGGTTTAGGGTTTTGGGTTTGGGGTTTGGGTTTGGGATTTAAGATTTAGGGTCTATGGTTTAGGGTTTAAGGTTTAGGGTTTTGTGTCTAGGGTTTTGGGTTTTGGGTTTAGTGGTTAGGGTTTACGTTTTTGGGTTTAGGTGTTTAGGAGTTAGGGTTTAGTGTTTTGGGTATTAGAATTTATGGTTTTGGGTTTAGGGTTTAGGGTTATAGGGTTTCAGGTTTTAGATTTTTAATGCCTAGGGTTTAGGGTATAGGGTTTAGGGCTCTGGGTTTAGGGTTTAGGGTTTAGGGTTTAGGATTTTAGGTTTTAGGGTTTAGGTTTTGTGGTTTAGGGTTTTGGGTTTTTGGGTTTAGGGTTTAGAGTTTTGGGTTTAGGGTTAAAGATTTAGGGTGTAGGGTTTAGGATTTTTGTTTTTGGATTTTAGGGTATATGTTTAGGGTTTAGGGTTTAGGATTTAGTGTTTAGTGTTTAGGGTTTAGGGTTTAGGGTTAGGGTTTAGGGTTTAGGGTTTAGGCTTAGAGTTTAGAGTTTGGGGTTTAGGTTTAGGGTTTAGGGTTTGGGGTTTTGGGTTTATAATTTAGGGTTTAGTGTTTAGGGTTTAAGGTTTAGTTTCTAGGGGTTCGGGTTAACGGTTTAGTGTTTGGGATCCAGGCTTGGGTTTTGGGTTTTGGGTTTTGGGTGTTTAGGGTCCAGGGTTTAGGGTTTGGGGTTTAGGTTCTAGGTGTAGGGTTTTGGGTTTTGGGTTTGGGGGTTTTGATTTGGGGTTAGGGTTTAAGGTTTAGGGTTTTTTGGGTCCGGAGCTTAGGGTTTAGGGTTTAGTGTTTAGGGTTTTGGGTTTAGGGGGTTAGGGTTTAGAGTTTAGCGTTTAGGGGTTAGGGGTTAGGGTTTATGGTTTAGTGTTTAGGGTTTAGGGTTTTGTGTTTAGGGTTTAGGGTCTAGGGTTTCGGGTTAACGGTTGAGTGTTTGGGATTAGGGATTCGGTTTAGGGTTTGGGGTTTTTGCTTTTTAGGGTCTAGGGTCTAGGATTTGGGGTTTAGGGTATGGGGTTTTGGGTTTAGGATTTGGGGTTTTGGGTTTTGGGTTTAGGATTTTGGATTTAGGGTTTATGGATTAGGGTTTCGGGTTTATGGTTTAGGGTTTGAGTTTTAGGATTTTGGGTTTTGGTTTTAGTGTTCAGGGTTTTAGGGTTTTGGATTTGGTGTTTAGGGTTTAGGGTTTAGTTTTTAGTATTTAGGGTTTAGGGTTTAGGTTTTTGTGTTTAGGGTTTAAGGTTTTGGTTTTAGGGTTTAGGGTTTAGGGTTTAGGGTTGAGGATTTCGGGTTATAGGGTTTGGGGTTTGGGGTTTAGGGTTTAGGATTTCGAGTTTAGAGCTTAGGGTTTAGGGTTTAGGGTTTATGGTTTACGGTTCAGGTTTTCGTTTTTGGTTTTAGGGTTTAGGGTTTAGGGGTTTAGTGTTTTGGGTTACGTGTTTAGGGTTTAGGCTTTAGGCTTTAGGCTTTTCGTGTTTACCTTTTAGGGTTTAGGTTTTAAGGTTAAGGATATAGGGTTTAGGGTTTAGGGTTGTGGGTTTTGGATTTAAGGTTTAGGGTTTTGGGTTTAGGGCTTAGGGTTTAGGATTTAGGGTTTTAGAGTTCATGGTTTAGGGTTTAGGGTTTAGTGTTATAGGTTTTACGATTTTGGGTTTTGGGTTTTGTGTGTAGGGTTTTGGGTTTGGGGTTCGGGTTTGGGGTTTAGGATTTAGGGTCTATGGTTTAGGGTTTAGCGTTTAGCATTTAGGGTTTAGGGTTTAGCGTTTAGTGTTTTTCTTATTAGAGTTTATGGTTTAGGGTTTAGGGTTTTTTTTTAGGGTTTTTAGGGTCGACAATTTAGGATTTTTGGTTTAGGGTTGAGGACTTAGGGTTTAGGGTTTGGGGTTTAGGGTTTAAGGTTTAGCGTTCAGGGCTTAGGGTTATAGGGTCCAGGATTTAGGGTTTCGGGTTTAGGGTTTAGGGTTTAGGGTTTGGGTTTGGGGTTAGGGTTTAGGATTTAAGGTTTTTAGGGTCTAGGGTTTAGGGTTTAGGGTTTAGAGTTTAGTGTTTAGGGTTTGGGGTTAGTGTTTAGGATATATGGTTTATGATTTTGTTTTTGGGTTTTAGGGCTTTGGTTTAGGGTTTTGGGTTTTGGGTTTAGTGTTCAGGGTTTAGCGTTTAGGATTTTTGGTTTAGTGTTAAGGTTTTGGGTTTAGGGTTTAGGGTTTAGTGCTTAGGGTTTACGGTCTAGGGTTTAGGGTTTAGGGTTTAGGGTTTAGTGTTTAGGGTTTAAGTGTTTAGGTTTTAGGGTTTAGGTTTTACGGTTTTGGGTTTACGATGTAGGATTTAGGGTTTGGGGTTTGTGGTCTAGGGTTTTGGATTTAGTGTTTATGGTTTAGGGTTTAAGGTTTTAGGGTTTAGGGTTTCGGGTTTATGGTTTAGTGTTTAGTATTTAGGGTTTTGGGTTTTGGGTTTTGGGTTTAGGGTTTAGTGTTTAGGAATTTAGGGTTTACGGCTTATGGTTTAGGGTTTTGGGTTAAGAGTTATATGGTTTAGGTCTTAGGCTTTCAGGTTTCGGATTTTGGGTTTGGGGTTAGGGTTTAGGGATTAAGGTTTTTAGTGTCTCGGGATTTGAGTTTGGGGTTTAGGGTTTAGGGTTTAGGGTTTAGAGCTTAGGGTTTAGGATTTCGAGTTTATGGTTTAGCGTTTAGGGTTTAAGGTTTAGGTGTTTAGGTTTTAGGGTTTAGGTTTTATGTTTTAGTGTTTGGGGTTTAGGGTTTCAGGTTTAGTTTTTCGGGTTTGGGGTTACGATTTGGGGTTATGGTTCAGAGTTTAGGGTTTAAGGTTTTTAGGGTCTAGAGTTTAGCATTTAGGATTTAGTGTTTAGGGTTTAGGGTTTAGGGATTTAGGGCTTAGAGTTTAGTGTTGAGGGTTTAGGGTTTGGGGTTTGGGGTTTCAGGTTAAGGGTTTAGTGTTTTGGTTTAGAGTTTGGGTTTAGGGTTTAGGGTTTATAGTTTTAAAGTCTAGGGCTTAGGGTTTAGGGGTTAGGGTTTAGGGTTTGGGGTCTTGGTTCAGGTCAAGGGTTTAGGGTTTAGGGTCTAGGGTTTAGGGGCTAGGATTTAAGATTTTTGGTTTAGGGTTTGGGGTTTAGGTTTTAGGGTTTAGGGTTTAGGATTTATGTTTTATGGATAAGGGTTTAGGGTTTAGGGTTTGGGGTTTAGGGTTTTGGATTTAGGGTTTCAGTTTTAGTTTTTAGGGTTTCAGGGTTTACGGTTTAGGGTTTACGGTTTACGATTTTGGGTTTAAGGGTTAGGGTTTCGGGTTTAGGGTTAAGGGTTCTAGGTTTTGGGTTATAGGGTTTAAGGTTTAGGGTTTGTAGTTTGCGGTTTAGGGTTTACGTTTTAGGGCTTAGGGTTTAAGGTTTAGGGTTTAGGATTTTTGTTTTTGAGTTTTTGGGTTTAAGATTCAGGGTTTAGGGTTTAGTGTCTATGGGTTTAAGGTCTAGGGTTCAGGGTTTAGGGTTAGGGTTTAGGGTTTAGTGTTTAGGGTTTAGGGTTTAGGTGTTTAGGGTTTAAGCTTTAGGTTTTAGTGTTCAGGGTTTAGGGTTTATGGTTTAGGATTTAGGGTTTAGGTTTGGGGTTTAGGGTTTTGGATTTAGGGTTTAGTGTTTAGGATTTAGGGCTGAGCGTTTATGGTTTAGTGTTTTAGGGTTCACGGTTTAGGGTTTAGGGTTTATGTTTTAGGGTTTAGGGTTATAGGGTTTAGGGTTTAAAGGGTTTAGGGTTTAAAGTTTCGGGATGAGGGTTTTGGGTTTGCGGTTAGGGTTCAGTGTTCAGGGTTTAGGTTTTTTTGGGTTTATGGTTTAGGGTTTAGGGTTTAGGTTGGGGTTTAGGATTTTGGGTTTGGGGTTTGGGTGTTTTGGTTTTACGGTTTAGGTTTCAGGTTTTAAGGTTTAGGGTTTTAGGGTTTAGGGCTTAGGTTTTAGGGTTTAGGGTTATAGGGTCTAAGGTTTGGGGGTTTTAATTCCTTGGGTTTAGGGCTCTGGGTTTAGGGTTTAGGGTTTAGGGTTTAGGTGTTTAGGGTTTTAGGGTTTAGGTTTTAGGATTTAGGGTTTAGCGTTTAGGGTATTGGGTTTAGGATTTAGGTGTTTAGGTTTTAGGGTTTAGTTTTTTGGTTTTAGGGTTTAGGGTTTTAGGGTTTAAGGTTTAGGTTTTAGGGTTTAGGGTTTTGGGTTTTTATGGTTTAGGGTATAGGGTATAGGGTTTAGGGCTTAGGGTTTCGGGTTATAAGGTTTAGGGTTAAGGATTTCGGGTAGAGGGTTTAGGGTTTAGGGTTTCGTGTTTAGGGGTTTTGGTTTGTGGTCTAGTGTTCAGGGTTTTGTGTTTACAGTTTATGGTTTAGGGTTTAGGATTTAGTGCTTAGGGTTTAGGGTTTAGTGTTTTGGGTTTAGTGTTTAGGGTATAGGGTTTAGGGTTTAGGTGTTTAGGTTTCAGGGTTTAGGTTTTACGGTTTAGGTTTTAGGTTTTAGGGTTTGGGGTTTGGGGTTTCAAGTTTAGTTTTTCGGGTTTGGGGTTACGATTTGGGGTTATGGTTTAAAGTTTGGGGTTTAGGGTTTTTAGGGTCTATTGTTTAGCGTTTAGGGTTTAGTGTTTAGCGTTTAGGGTTTAGGGGTTTAGGGCTTAGAATTTAGTGTTTAGGGTTTACGGTTTGGGGTTTGGTGTTTCAGTTTAAGGGTTTAGTGTTTTGGTTTAGAGTTTGGGTTTAAGGTTTAGGGTTTAGTTTTTAGAGTCTAGGGCTTAGGGTTTAGGGGTTAAGGTTTAGGGTTTGGGGTCTTGGTTCAAGTCAAGGGTTTAGGGTTTAGGGTCTAGGGTTTAGGGTTTAGGATTTAGGATTTTTGGTTTAGGGTTTGGGGTTTAGGGTTTAGGGTTTAGGATTTATGTTTTCTGGATAAGGGTTTAGGGTTTACGGTTTGGGGTTTAGGGTTTTGGACTTAGGGTTTTGGTTTTAGTTTTTAAGGTTTTAGGGTTTAGGGTTTAGGGTTTCGGGTTAGAGTTTGGGTTTAGGGTTTAGGGTTTAGGGTTTAGGTTTTAGGCTTTTTAGGGTTTAAGGTTTAGGGTTTAGGGTTTAGGGTTTCGTGTTTAGGGTTTAGGGTTTCGGGTCAAGGAATTTTTTTGGGGTTTAGGGTTAGGGTTTAGGGTTTTTAGGGTCTAGGGTTTAGGGTTTATGGTTTAAGGTTTAGGGTTTAGTGTTTATGGTTTAGGGTTTAGGGTTAGGGCTTAGTGCTTAGGGTTTAGGGTTTAGGGTTTAGTGTTTTGGGTTTGGGGTTAAGGGTTTGGGGTTTTGGGTTTGGGATTAAGGTTTAGGGTTTAGGATTTAGGCTTTAAGGTTTAAAGTTTAGGGTTTAGGGCTTAGTTTTTGGGGTTTGGGGTTTAGGTTTTTCATTTTTGGTTTTAGGGTTTTGGATTTAGGGTTTATGGTTTTGGGTTATAGGGTTTAGGGTTTAAGGTTTTGGGTTTGGGGTTAGGGTTCAGAGTTTAGGGTTTAGGATTTAAGGGTTAGGGTTGAGGGTCTAGGGTTCTAGATTTAGGGTTTAGGATTTACTGCTTAGGGTTTAGGCTTTAGACTTTAGGCTTTAGTTGTGTGGGTTTTAGGGTTTTTCGTTTTACGATTTTGGATTTAGGGTTTAGGGTTTTGGGTTTCGGATTTAGGTTTTAGGGTTTAGGGTTTACGGTTTTGTGTTTAGTATTTAGGATTTGGGGTATAGGGTTTTGAGTTTAGGGTTTAAGGTGAAGGGTTTGGGGTTTAGGACTTAGGGTTTAGGGGTTACGGTTTAGGGTTTAGGGTTTAGGGTTTAGGGTTTCAGGTTTAGGGTTTTCGGTTTCAGGTTAGCGTTTGGGTTTAGGGTTAAAGGTTTTTAGGGTCTAGGGTTTTCGGTTTAGGGTTTTGGGTTTAGTGTTTCGGGTTCTAGGGTTCAGGGTTTTGGGTTACGGTTTGTTTTCATGGTTTAGGGTTTTACAGTGTAGGGTTTAGGTTTTGTCGTTTAGGGTTTAAAGTTTAGTGTTTATGGTTTAGGGTTTAGGGTTTAGGGCTTAGTGCTTAGGGTTTAGGGCTTAGTGCTTAGGGTTTAGGGTTTAGGGTTATAGGGTTTAGGGTTTAGGGTTTAGGGTTTAGGGCTTAGTGCTTAAGGTTTAGGGTTTAGGGTTTAGGGTTATAGGGTTTAGGGCTTAGGGTTTAGGGTTTAAGGTTTCGGGTTTAGAGGGGGAAGTGGGGAGGTGGGGGGGGGGAGGGAGCGGGTAGGGGGGGGAGTGGGAGAGGGGGGGGTTGGGGGTGAGACGCTGTGGAGTGGTGGAGGGGGGAGGGGGGGAGGTGGGGGGGAGGGGGAGGGGGGAGGGGGGCCAGGGAGGGAGCGGGAGGAGGGAGGGGGGCGGAGGGTGGAGGGTGAGGGGTGGTAGGGGAGAGGGGTTGAGGGTAATGGGTTGAGTGGTGTGAGGGTGGGTAGGTTTAGGGTGTGAGGGGAGGAGGGTGAGGGGGGAGCGTGGTGGGGTTGAGTTTGTTTGAAGGTTGTAGCGGTGGATGTTTGAGGGTTGGATTAGGAGTTTAGGGTTTTCAGGTTTTTAGGTTTAGGATTTGTAGGGGTGTAGGGTGGAGGATTTGGGTTAGGGCGTACGGGTGTAGGGGGTAGGGCTTAGGGTTATAGGGTTCAGGGTTTAGGGTTTCGGGTTTAGGGTATAGGGGTTGGGGTTAGGGTTTGGCGTTAAAGTTTTGGGTTTTGGGTTTTTATGGTCTAGGGTTTAGGGTTTAGGGTCTAGGGTTAGGGTTTAGGGTCTACGATTCTGGGTTTAGGGTTTATGGTTTAGGATTTGCTGCTTAGGGTTTAAGGTTTAGGGTTAAGGGTTTAGGCTTTAGGTGTTTAGGTTTTATGGTTTTGGTTTTACGGTTTTGGATTTAGGGTTTTGGGTTTTGGGTTTTGGGTTTTTAGTTTTGAACTTTGGTTTTAGGGTTTAGGGTTTAGGGTTTAGGACTTAGGGTTTAGGGTTTAGTGTTTAGGGTCTAGGGTCTTAGGGTTTGCAGTTTAGGGTTTGGGGTTTAGTGTTTTGGGTTTGGGGTTAGAGTTTGGGGTTAGGGTTTGGGGTTTAGGGTTTGGGGCTTAGGGTTTAGGGGTTAGGGTTTAGGGTCTACGGTTCAGGGTTTAGGGTTTAGGGTTTAGGATTTAGTGCTTATTGTTTGTGGTTCAAGGTTTAGGCTTTAGGCTTTAGTTATTTAGGTGTTAGGGTTTAGGATTTTGGCTTTTGGCTTTTGGATTTTGGTTTTAGGGTTTCGGGTTTAATGTTAAGGTTTAGGGTTTAGTGTTTAGTATATAGGGTTTAGGGTATCAGGTTTTGGGTTTAGGGTTTCAGGTTTAGGGTTTGGGTTTTAGGCTTAGGGTTTAGGGCTTACGGTTTTGGGTTTAGGGTTTTGGGTTATAGGGTTTAGGGTTTAGGGTTTAGGGTTTCGGGTTAGAGTTTGGGTTTAGGGTTTAGGGTTTTGGTTTTAGGCTTTTTAGGGTTTAAGGTTTAGGGTTTAGGGTTTAGGGTTTTGTGTTTAGGGTTTAGGGTTTCGAGTTAGGGACTTTTTTTGGGGTTTATGGTTAGGGTTTAGGGTTTTTAGGGTCTAGGGTTTAGGGTTTTAGGGTCTAGGGTTTAGGGTTTAGTGTTTATGGTTTAGGGTTTAGGGTTTTGGGCTTAGTGCTTAGGGTTTAGGGTTTAGTGTTTCTGGTTTGGGGTTTTGGGTTTAGGGTTAAGGTTTAGGGTTTAGGGTTTACGATAGGGTTTAGCATTTAGGATTTAGGCTTTAAGGTTTAAAGTTTAAGGTTTAGGGCTTAGTTTTTGGGGTTTGGGGTTTAGGTTTTTCATTTTTAGTTTTAGGGTTTTGGATTTAGGGTTTATGGTTTTGGGTTATAGGGTTTAGGGTTTAAGGTTTTGGGTTTAGTGTTTTGGGTTTGGGGTTAGGGTTCAGAGTTTAGGGTTTAGGATTTAAGGGTTAGGGTTGAGGGTCTAGGGTTCTAGATTTAGGGTTTAGGATTTAGTGCTTAGGGTTTAGGCTTTAGACTTTAGGCTTTAGTTGTGTGGGTTTTAGGGTTTTGGTTTTACGATTTTGGATTTAGGATTTAGGGTTTTGGGTTTCGGATTTAGGTTTTAGGGTTTAGGGTTTACAGTTTAGTGTTTAGTATTTAGGGTTTGGGGTATAGGGTTTAAGGTTAAGGGTTTGGGGTTTAGGACTTAGGGTTTAGGGGTTACAGTTTAGGGTTTAGGGTTTAGGGTTTAGGGTTTCCGGTTTCAGGTTAGCGTTTGGGTTTAGGGTTTAGGGTTTAGGGTTTAAGGTTTTTAGGGTCTAGGGTTTTGGGTTTTGGGTTTTGAGTTTAGTGTTTCGGGTCTGGGGTTCAGGGTTTTGGGTTAGGGTTTGTTTTCATGGTTTAGGGTTTTACAGTGTAGGGTTTAGGTTTTGTGGTTTAGGGTTTAAAGTTTACTGTTTATGGTTTAGGGTTTAGGGTTTAGGGCTTAGTGCTTAGGGTTTAGGGTTTAGGGTTATAGGGTTTAGGGTTTAGGGTTTAGGGTTTAAGGTTTAGGGCTTAGTGCTTAAGGTTTAGGGTTTAGGGTTATAGGGTTTAGGGTTTAGGGTTTAGGGTTTAGGGTTTAGGGCTTAGTGCTTAGGGTTTAGGGTTTAGGGTTATAGGGCTTAGGGTTTGGGGTTTAGGGTTTGGGGTTTAGAGTTTCGGTTTTGGGGTTTGGGTTTGGGGTTAGGGTTTATGTTTTTTATGATGTAGGGTTTAGGGTTTAGGGTTTAGGGTTAAGGTTGGGGTTTAGGGTTTAGGGTTTAGGGTTTAGTTCTTTAGGTTTTAGGATTGAGGGTTTAGGGTTTAGGGTTAGGGTTTTTAGTGTCTAGGGTTTAGGGTATAGGGTTTAGGGCTTAGGGTTTGGGGTTTAGGGTTTAGGTGCTTAGGTTTTAGGGTTTAGGTTTTGTGGTTTAGTTTTTAAGGTTTAGCGTTTATGTTTTAGGGTTTGGATTAGGGTTTAGGGTTTTAGTTTTTTAGTGTTTAGGGTTTTTAGGGTTTAGGGTTTAGGCTTTGGGGTTTAGGGTTTAGGGTTAGGGTTTAGGGCTTAGGATTATAGGATTCAGGGTTTAGGATTTTGGGTTTAGGGTGTAGGGGTTGGGGTTAGGGTTTGGCATTAAGGTTTTGGGTTTTGGGTTTTTATGGTCTAGGGTCTAGGGTTTAGGGTCTAGGGTTAGGGTTTAGGGTCTACGGTTCTGGGTTTAGGGTTTATGGTTTAGGATTTACTGCTTAGGGTTTAGGGTTTAGGGTTAAGGGTTTAGGCTTTAGGTGTTTAGGTTTTATGGTTTTGGTTTTACGGTTTTGGATTTAGGGTTTTGGGTTTTGGGTTTTGGGTTTTGAGTTTTGGACTTAGGTTTTAGGGTTTAGGGTTTATGTTTTAGTGTTTAGTATTTAGGGTTTAGGGTATATGGTTTTTAGTTTAGGGTTTAAGGTTAAGGGTTTGGGGTTTAGGGTTTAGTGTTTAGGGTTTAAGGTTTTTAGGGTCTAGGGTTTTGGGTTTAGGGTTTAGGGTTTAGGGTTTAGTGTTTCGGGTCTAGGGTTTTGGGTTTTGGGTTAGGGTTTGTGTTTATGGTTTACGGTTAGGGTTTAACGTTTTTAGTGTGTAGGGTTTAGGGTTTGTGGTTTAGGGTTTAAAGTTTAGTGTTTATGCTTTAGGGTTTAGGGTTTAAGGCTTATTGCTTAGGGTTTAGGGTTTAGGGTTTACGGTTTTGGGTTATAGGGTTTAGGGTTTAGGGTTTAGGGCTTAGTGCTTAGGGTTTAGGGTTTAGAGTTTAGGGTTTAGGGTTTAGGGTTTAGGGTTTAGGGTTATAGGGCTTAGGGTTTACGGTTTAGGGTTTAGGGTTATAGGGCTTAGGGTTTAGGGTTTAGGGTTTCGGGTTTTGGGTTTCGGGTTTGCGTTTAATATTTGTGGTTAGGGTTTGTTATTTTTTTGGTCTAGGGTTTAGGGTTTAGGTTGGGGTATAGGGTTTAGGGTTTAGGGTTTAGTTGTTTAGGTTTTAGGGTTTAGGGCTTAGGGTTTTTAGAGTCTAGGGTTTAGGGTATAGGGTTTAGGGCTTAGGGTTTAGGTGCTTCGGTTTTAGGGTTTAGGTTTTATGGTTTAGTGTATAGGGTTTGGGGTTTAGGTTTTAGGGTTTTTGATTAGGGTTTTGGGTTTAGGGTTTAGGGTTTTTAGGGGTTAGGGTTTAGGGTTTAAGGCTTAGGGTTATAGGGTTTAGGGTATAGGGTTTTGGGTTTAGGGTGTACGGGTTGGGGTTAGGGTTTTGGGTTTTGGGTTTTTAGGGTCTAGGTTTTAGGGTTTAAGGTTTTGGGTTGAGGGCTTAGTAATTTGGGTTTAGGGTTTAGTGCTTAGGATTTACGTTTTAGGGTTTAGAGTTTAAGGTTTGGGTTTAGGATTTACGGTTTAGGGTCTAGGGTTTAGGGTTTATGGTTTAGAGGTTAAGGGTTGAAGGTTTAAAGTTTAAGCTTTAAGTTTTTAGGGTTTTAGGGATTAGGGTTTAGTGTTTTGTGTTATATTGTTTGGGTTTTAGGGTTTCGAGTTTAGTGTTTTGTGTTTGGTGTTATGGTTTAGGGTTTAAGAGTTAGGGTTTATGGTCTAGGGTTCAAGGTTTAGGGTTTAGGGTTTAGGATTTAGTGCTTAAGGTTTAGGTTTTAGTGTTGAGGTGTTTAAGTTTTAGGGTTTAGGTTTTATGGTTTAGTGTTTAGGGTTTAGACTTTTGGGTTTAGGGTTTTGTTTTAAGGTTTAGGGTTTAGAGTTTAGGGTTTTTTGGGTCTAGGGTTTGGAGTTTAAGGTTTAGGGTTTATGGTTTGGGATTTAGGGTTTAGGGTTTAGGGCTTAGGGTTATAGGTTTAAGAGTTTAGGGTTTCGGGTTTAGGGTTTAGGGGTTGGGGTTAGGGTTTGGGGTTAAGGTTTTGTATTTTCTGTTTTTAGGGTCTACGGTTTAGGGTTTAGGGTTGAGGATTTCAGGTTTAGGGTTGACGGTTTAGGGTTTAGGGTTTAGAGCTTACTGCTTAGGGTTTAGGGTTTAGGGTTTAGGGTTTAGGGTTTAGGTTTTGGGGTTTAGGGTTTAAGGTTTTGGGTTGAGGGTTTGGGCTTTAGGCTTTAGGTGTTTAGGTTTTAGGGTTTTGGTTTTAGGGTTTTGGATTTAGGGTATAGGGTTTTGGGTTTTGGATTTAGGTTTTAGGATTTAGGGTTTGGGTTTTAGTGTTTAGTATTTAGGGTTTAGGGTATAGGGTTTTGTGTTTAAGGTTTAGGGTGTAGGGTTTAGGGTTTAGGGCTCAGGGTTTAAGGCTTAGGGTTTAAGGTTTAGGGTTTAGGATTATAGGATTTAGGGTTTAAGGTTTCGAGTTTAGGGTTTAAGGTTTCAGGTTAGGGTTTGGGTTTTGGGTTTAGGGTTTAGGGTTTAAGGTTTTTTTGGTTTAGGGTTTTGTGTTTAGGGTTTGGTGTTTCCGATCTAGGGGTTAGGGTTCTTGGCTAGGGTTTGTGTTTATGGTTTAGGGTCAGGGTTTAGGGTTTTTAGGGTGTAGGGTTTAGGGTTTAGGGCTTCGTGCTTAGGGTTTACGGTTTAGGGTTGAGGGTTTAGGGTTATAGGGTTTAGGGTTTCGGGTTTGGGGTTAGGGTTTGGGGTTAAGGTCTATGTTTTTTATGTTCTACGGTTTAGTGTTTAGGGTTTAGGTTGGGGTTTAGGGTTTAGGGTTTTGTTGTTTAGGTTTTTTGGTTTAGGGTTTAGGGTTTTTAGAGTCTAGGGATTAGGGTATAGGGTTTAGGGCTTGGGGTTTAGGGTTTAGGGTTTAGGGTTTAGGTGCTTAGGTTTTAGGGTTTAGGTTTTATGGTATAGTGTTTAGGGTTTAGGGTTTGGGCTTTTGGGTTTTTAAAGTTCAGGGTTTTTAGTGTTTAGGGTTTATGGTTTTGGGTTTGGGGTTGAGGGTTTAGGGTTTCGGGTTTAGGGTTTAGAGCTTCGGGTTATAAGGTTCAGGGTTTAAGGTTTCGAGTTTAGGGTATAGGGGTTGGGGTTATGGTTTGGGGTTTAGGGTTTGGCTTTAGGCTTTAGGCTCTAGGGTCTAGGGTTTTGGGTTTAGGGTTTAGGGTTAGGGTTTAGGGCTTAGGGTTTAGGGTTTAGAGTCTAGGGTTTAGGGTTTAGGGTTTAGGGTTTAGAGGTTAAGGGTTTAAGGTTTTAGATTTTTGGGTTTAGTGCTTCAGTTTAGGGTTTTGTGCTTAGGGTTTAGGTTTCTCGTTTTTGGTTTTGGGGTTTAGGAATTAGTGTTTAGGGTTTAGTGTTTTGTGTTATAGTGTTTGGGGCTTAGGGTTTCGAGTTTAGTGTTTTTGGTTTGGCTTTATGGTTTAGGGTTTGGGGGTTAGGGTTTATGGTCTAGGGTTGAATGTTTAGGGTTTAGGGTTTAGGATTTAGTATTTAGTTCTTAGGGTTTAGGGTTTAGGGTTTAGGCTTTCAAGGTTTAAATTTTAGGGTTTACAATTTAGGGTTTAGGGTTTTTGATTTTTGTTTTTGGATTTAGGTTTTAGGGTTTAGGGTTTAGGGTTTAATGTTTAGTATTTAGGGTTTAGGGTATAGGGTTTTGGGTTTAGGATTTAAGGTTTAAGATTTAGGGTTTTGGGCTTAGGGTTTAGGGTTTAAGGACATAGGGTTTAGGGTTTAGGGTTTCGGGGTAGGGTTTGGGTTTAGGGTTTAGTGTTTCGAGTTTTTATGATCCTTTTTTTAGTGGTTAGGGTTTAAGGTTTCGGGTTTAGGGTTTAGGGATTCGAATTAGGGTTTGTGTTTAGGGTTTAGGGTTTATGGTTTTCTGTTTATGGTTTAGAGCTTAGTGCTTATGGTTTAAGTTTTAGGTTTTAGGGTTTAGGGTTTAGGGTTTAGGGTTTCGGATTTTGGGTTTTGGGTTTGGGGTTAGGCTTTGGGGTTAGGGTTTAGGGATTCGGCTTTATGTTTTTAGGGTCTAGGGTTTAGGGTTTAGGATTTAGGTTGAGGTTAAGTGTTTAGGGTTTAGTGTTTTGGGTTTAGGGTTTAGGGTTTAGGGTTTAGGTGTGTAGGTTTTAAGTTTTAGGGTTCAAGGTTTAGGGTTTTAGAGTGTAGGGTTTAGGGTATAGGGTTTTGGGTTTATGTTTTAGGGTTTAGGGTTTTAGGTTTTAGGGTTTACGTTTTATGGTTTAGTGTTTAGGGTTTAGGGTTTAGGGTTTTGGATTAGGGTTGAGGATTTAGGGTTTTTAGGGCCTAGGGTTTCCGGTTTAGGGTTTATGGTTTAGTGTTTTGGGTTTAGGGTTTAGGGTTTTTAGAGTCTAGGGTCTAGGGTGTAGGGTTTAGGGCTTAGGGTTTAGGGTTTAGGTTTTGTGGTTAAGTTTTTAGGGTTTAGGGTTTTGGATTTAGGGTTTTGTATTACGGTTTGGGGTTTAGGGTTTAA